>NW_026589732.1:4221722-4340562 GCF_907164565.1 Psammomys obesus
CTCTCTCTCTCTCTCTCTCTCTCTCTCTCTCTCTCTCTCTCTCTCTCGGTGGAACTAGAAAGACAACTGCTGCATCACGTCTTTCTAGTAATAAGTTCAGCAATACTGCTCTAACTCAGGACCGGTCCATGGCCATCATAAAAATGAATACTGAACATCTCCCTACTACCGCGGCCCCTACATTTTCCAAATGGGTTTTTATCCTAATAAACGTGTTGGAAACCCAAGCTGAAGATCTTAACTCCAGGTACTCAGGAGTCCTTTTAGCAAATAGCCTAGAAACCATTCACTCCCCACCTCCCCCGCACTCACCACAGCAGCCGAATGGAGAATCTGGCCCCTCGCCACTAGAGGGGGTATTTCACTGTCTCCTCATTTGGCCGACCAGAAATTCTGGTCCAACAAGAAAATGAGCCTCAAGCCTGCCACCCTGGCCTCTACTTCCCTTGTACTGTGTGGCCTTTTTTTCCCTTCCTCTTCTTCAGGCTTATGGTTATCGATTCCTGCTCTTATTATTCCCCACGTCATACCTCATTGCCTTTCTCCAAACAGACTAATAAGCTACACAGAGCTCATTCTAAAGGCCTGCTATTAACTCACTGGAAAACAGCCAGAAAACCCAACTAAGCTTTAACAGATTTTTCTTTATTTTTTTTTAATTTACCAAGATCATAGTCTTTCATTTAAGTCATAACAAGTACAAAAATGGGAAAATTTAGACAGTAACAAACTTCAAGGAAGAAACTCAGTATCTTCTTGGACCTGCCCAAGGTTTCAAGTAGCCAATGGTACCACCGCAAGGCCATTTTTGGGGCCAGTTATTATTTGCCTTGAATAAAAGGGTCTGGTTGAGAAACGGACCAAACACTGACCTACGTCCTCCTGACCGTAAGAGTCTAGATTCCAGATTCTAAAACAAGCATCTGGATGGTTCCTTACTTCATTAAACTTCTTCTCACTTACAGGGAACAGCCGCTGTCCCCACTACAGCACCCAGTCACTAAGTGAGGAGAAAGTGAAAGAGGGACACAAAAGGAGGAGGGGGAAGACAAGGAAGAGAGGAAGATAATGCCAAGCATAAGCCACCAGGCACCAAATGCAGGGATCCAAGATCAAAGCTAGCAATGAGAATCAGAAGCAAGAAGGAATGGCAAGTGGGAAGGATCCACCATGAGACACTCGAAGCCAGAAGGCATCCATGGAGACAGACTGCTGTTTTGCTCCCTGCTGTTCTCTGTGAAGAACCCTGTTCTACAGCATGGTCACTGGGAGAAGACAGCAGCAAGGAATGGCCAGTTAGACTCTGCATCCACACTATGAAGTCAGAAGACAGACGAAAGGGCTTTGATAAGAGGAAGACTATCAGAGTGAGATCAAATCCTCATGACTTGGACCTGCTTGGGACTCGGGATGCTTTGACTGCAAGCGGCAAGGCCCCAGATCTTGCTACCTTACACAAGGAACTACGTTATCTCACAGAACTGCAAGTTCAGAGGAAAGGCACACTGTGGTCAGCAGGTGCACAAGGTCAACCTCAGGTCTCTGCCAACCTCTGCTCTGACATCTTTGAGATTGACTCCATCTCAGTGTAGCTTTTCTCAGGAGCCCAGGATGACTAGAGTTGTTCTAGCCAGCGTACTCACATACAGGAAAATAGAGGAGGGCTGACCTATGTCTCTCCCCTCTTTCAAGGAACTGTTTCCTAAAATTCTTTGTCCATCTCTGCCCTCCACATCACCCTTCATGGGCAAAAGAAACAGGATTCCCCATGCTGGTTTAGAATAATCACCTGAAGTAGACTGAAGGTTGGAGTGCCTATCACTTTGGCATTCACACTGGTGAGTATTCCTGTGACAACACTTTCATTCCACACCAAATCCATAGCTGTGCTGTTTCCATGATCATAACTAAGATGGCTGAGATTACTATGCACCTGTATCCCATCATGAAATTATTTGTCGGCTATAAGACACAGTAACTTTCTTGAGCTATCTGCTTTGGGGAAAAAATGTAACGAGGGCTGGAGAGATGGGTTCAGATCCCAGCACCCACGTGGCATATCACAGCCATTTGTAACTCCAGATACAGGGATCCAATGACTCTTCTAACCTCTGTGGGCATGTGTACAGATATGGTACACATACACACACACACACACACACACACATACACACTAAATATTTTTAAAAACTTAACAGAACAAGAATGGTAAGCAATTCCCACAGCAACTACAAAGGGGACAGCTTTCTAGGGCCTCCTTTTGAAGAATATTCTTTCCAACATTAGTTTTGGATCTGGAGAGACATGGTAACTGATGAGTTTACACACTACAGACACCAAACATAGCACATATTTTAAAACCTTGTTTTAGAGAAAATCTTCTCAGTAATTTTTCTTCATGCTGAGTACAATGATTCAGACCGGTTATCCCTGCACTCAAGAGGCTAAAATAGGAGATTCTCAAACTGAAGACTAGCCTAGACCACACAGCAAGATCCTGTCTTTAAGAGCAGCACCTCCCTCCCTTGAGATGGGTTCCCTGTGGCAAACTGCATTCACTGTGAGGCAAACCTATTTCTTTGTACCTCCTTCCACTACTTAACTGATACTCATAACATTCAGCAAGCATGAATTTCAAAAATATGATGGAGAGAGAGAGGAGGAAGGGGAAGGAAGGAAGGAAGGGAGGGAGGGAGGAAGGAAGGAAGGGAGGAAGGAAGGAAGGAAGGGTAGTTGAGTTCCACAGGAATTCTCAGCTGGTCTCCTTTGGGAACTCAGAGAGAAGTTTGGTAGAATGGCTTCATTTACAGACTGCCCTACTTAAGGCAAACAGGAATGTCTTGAGCGGCCAGGCTGGATACAAGCTGAGTAAGAATGGACAGAGGGAAGAGAATGGTAACCTATGTATTAAGTCTAATTTATTAAAAGTGTGCTGGCCTGCAATTGTAAAACAGAAAAGCAAAAAGGAACAGAAACATAATCTGGGGGAAAAGGTGAAGAATGCTTAGGTCAACCGGGGCAAATAATGACAGTATTCAGAGTTAGCATGTAGAAAGCCTTCAAATCACGGGGGGGTGGGGGGGGTGGAGAGCATAAGTCAGTCACAGACTCATTTGCAGTTTTTTTTCGTCTTTCTATTCCTTATCTACATTTTTTTCTGAGTGTCCTGTACTGTATAAGCATGACCTTTTTAATGAAGGAAAAAAATAAAACAATCAAGCCAACATGTTTTTATCTTGCTACGAGATGTTATGATTTGTTCTAACCAGCCTCTACTGCCTCTTAGTTAAGATCGCATTTGCCCAACTCTCTCCCACTGCTGAGCAGCTAACAGAGCTTGCTTTAGCATTGCCATTTCACCAGCAGCAACATGCTGCTGTGGCTAGAAGTTAAAAGATTAGAAAAATGCCTTGAGACTGAGCCAGGATTGTTTGGTCACTCCCACGATGCACTAATAATACTACTCAAAAACCTAAGAGCTGTTAGGATACATTTTTAAGCAAACTGTTGTCTTAGCCAACTTTTACAGTTAATCAATTTGCTTTAATTCAACTAAAGTCTATTTGGCCAAAATAACTTCTAATCCAGACTGGTCCAGGGCAGAGTGTGCCACCACCCTCAGAGGGAAGGCTGAAGGCAGAGATAACAAGCAGGATCAAAAGGTAAGGCTCAATAATAAAGAACAGGCAAGGTGGCCTTGGTAGGTTTGGAAGAGAAAATGCCCGGGGCAGTGGTTCAAAGTGGAAGGAAGTCTTTTATTAGAGTGCACCAAAAGGAACTAGGGATAAAGTGGATTTAGCTCTAGTGGCCTGGACACTCTCCTGGTAGGACAAGGCTGGGGTGAAAAAAAAATAAAATAAAATGCTTCTCCTTCAAGTGAGAGATTTTATTCTTCCATCCACAGCCACAATTCTAGTGAAAGAAGAAAAGGGTTCTGCAGCTGGCCGGTGCAGAATGGAGACACCAGCGCTGCTTTCTGGACACTTCGGTTCCCCTGAAGAGTTAGAAGGCAAAATCCCATTCGGTCAGAGGAAGCAGAGGTAGTGGTTGAGGGGGTTCTGCATGAAGAGAAGCAAGCCAGATCTCAGGGGTAGAGGCCTCAGGCAGCGCAGCTCAGCTTCTAGAGAACTGGTTAGCAGTGACCATCAAGAGCCAGGGCTGCCTCAGGTTTGACAGTCTTACGGATGAACCTTCATATGCTCAGGATTCACTCTGCACCAATTACTGCGCCCTGAGAACAGGCAAGCCTCCTGGGCAGCCTCTATCCACTCATCAGATGACTGCTGGGCTGGCGTGGCTGCTAACGAAGGCCGAGGCAGCCCACAGAAAGACACAGGCATCACTGCAGAGGTGCTCCATGGGAAGAAAAGCAGGACTGTATTCGTGTTCAGTCACAGAAAAAAAAAAAAAAAGTGTGAAAACAGCACGCGGATGAATCAGTCCTGCTTCACCAAACAGCAAGCAGGAGAGACTAGACTATCTGACAAGCAGTGCCAGTGCAGCTGAAGAGCCATTAGGAAAAACACTAAGCGGGACCTACCTATTCCATACCATACACCAAGACAAATGAACCAAATGTTAAAAGCTAAGATGGAAATGGCAAAAGGACACACATCAACATGAATTTGTTCATAGACTTGGAGTGGTGTTGGGTTTTCTAACTGACAAATTCTAGAAGTCACTAAAGTCGATACTGACAAATCCAACCATATATTTTTCAGCCGACATGACAATAAGGCCGCAAGCAAAGTTCTTAGGCGACAGAAAAGCGACAGGAACACGGTGTGGCTCGGACCGCACAGGCAGATATTTATACTGTAACCAAGACTGCACAGGGATGTTCAGCTCCCTCCACCCCCAAAACATGGCAAAGGCTCTAAAAGTCACTTCACAAAAAGGAAAGGGAAATGGCTCTTAAACATAGGAAAAGGTGTTCACACTTACTCATAAAGAGAAACAGAAAGTAAAACCACGCTAACATTTTCACTTACCAGACTGAAAAAAAAAATCCCAAAGTTAAAGAATGTACTTTGTTGGCAAGAATATGCATTAATCTGGTATTTGCCTATATTGCAAGAGAGGTATACATTTTACAACTTCTGTGGAGTGCAATTTGGCCATATTTATCAAGATACTATGATGTGTAGTCTTTCGCCCAGCGGCCCACTTCTAGGAATTTTACAAATACATTTGCACAAGTATGAAATCATCTTCACAGCTTAAGTATTTATTATGACAATACTTTTAACTACATACTTCAAACTTCCCAAACGTCTATCAGTACAGACCAGCTAAATAAATGATGATGCGCCGTCAACCGTGCGGGAGCAACCTCTAAGACACATTATTAAGCGGAACATGTCTAAGACTCCTTCCACTGGTATGGAACCAACTCCAAGACATGCTGTTAAGTGAAAAAGTCAGGGCAGCACGGACATGCCCTATTTGTCTAACAAAGGAATACTGACTTCATGTCTGCCCCAGCGTTGAGATGTACTTAAAACCTCTAGAGAAGTTCAGGTGAGAGGCAGGGGAAAAGGAAACTTCTCACTCCTCAATGTTTAATGGTTTGTATCACGCAACTATACCCTTTCAAAACTTAAATCCTCAAATGTCTAAATGTGTGATGTAGCTAAAATTCAAGGACCTAGTCCATGTTCTCCAGTCTATGGCCCCGCCGCCTGTGGGTGGCACATACACACATGGCTTGAAGTACGTGTGAGAAAGTCACTGATGGGAACGCTAATATGACAAGGACAGGGACAGTGAAGGAGAAAGGAAGGATGAAGTCTTGCAACAGCCTTTCGGATGGATGGCTCATCAAAACAAAGAAGCAAGCCAGAGAGGAATTCTTGAGGGTGGGAGTGGGAGTCTGAAAGCAGGGCAGGGGCTGTCTGTAAAGTGCATGCATGGGAACAGGAAGACTTCAGTTCAGACCCCTACATCCGTGTAGAAAGCCACACGAGCTGCAGCCATGCACACCTGTAATCCTTGAGCTGGGGACCTCGGGCGGAAACACAGGATTCTCAACGCTCACCAGCCAGCTAGCCTAGCCCGGTCTATCAACTCCAGGGTCAGGGCGAGACTCTGTTAAAAAATAAAATAAAACAAAATAAAATACCCCAAACATGAATACACACTCTCACAACAACGCAAACACATGCATAGATCACACACACAGACACACCTGCGACCGCAGACAAAAGCAGTGCAACAGTTCCTTTGAATAGCTGAATTGGTTCTACATTCAAGCACAGATGTCGGTGTGTGTGACTCCGGCATGCCAGAGTCTCCACAGGCGAGGCCAGCGGCAGCACAGACAGGGTAGAGCAGGCTTTCTCTGCACTTCTTATGCCTGAACCATGAGTAAAACGACCTCAGAAGGCTTGGAAGGCTACAACGTGGGTAAAAATACTGAAAAGAGAATATTTTGAATAAGCTTCTTGCAATCCAGTTTCACAGGTTCATCAAATGTTCACAGAGCATTTACTCTGATAAAGAACTGCTTTGAGGGCTCTGTAAAGTCATCAAAAGAAACAGCAATTCCAAAGAATTCAGAGATCCAAGACAACTGGAACAAAAAGACATTTGGAAGGAGTTTGAGACAAGCATCTATCAAAAAATGTTTGAAAAATTAAAAAGTCAATTTCACAGCTACAAAGAGTATTGGTGCTATGGTAAATACATTGCAAATTTTATCCAGTTTTTCTATTGTAGTTTTTTTTTTTTAAGATGGTGATTAGCATGGGAATTTAAAATAATAATTATTTTCAGAAATTAGGAAAAATAGGACAGTTTATTCCATTTTACTACACTTAAATAGTAGAAATCTTTAAAATATGGCTTTCTATTCTCCTCACCACAGTTGATAAAATAGGAAAACATAACTGGAATAGAGAACTAATCTAGAACAGATGTCAGGGAAGAATTTTTCCAGTACTGAACTATAAACATGCAGAATAAATACTGGAAAATGTACTATGGTAAAAAAAAAAAATCAGAATCAGTTACTAATTACATGATCTAAGTAGGAAACCAGATACCTAAATATGTGGAACAGGCCTTTTAAAAATAACCCTAATGGACAAATTGTGTCTTTACTATCCAAACCTGACTTAGACAATACAGAAACCTGCAATCTGCTAAAATTCCAAACTTTCCAATGCCTACAACGCTGGGCTATTCATCCAGAAGATGAATCCAACCACAGAAGCAGCAAGCTCACAAGCAGAATCCCCTGTGCTTTTCCTCATCGCTTTGCCAGAATTTCTTCCACTTGATATGCTCTTGGAACTTCTCGGTGGTGACCTGCCCGTATAGTCCACTTTTTCTGCTCACACTCAACCGGACACGAAAAGACTTACATCCCGTCTCAGCACCACTAATTCTTCTCTAGGAAAAAGCCAGAGGACAGCTCTGGCCCGGCTGCCACTCCTGAAATACAGATTATGCCTAGCATGCAGGAAGGATCAGGAAGGAATGAAGAGCAGCAAACAACAGAACCAGCTCCAAGAAAGTTTGCTAATTTGTATGAAGTCAATTTGTGACTCATCCATATTCAGATGAATGTTCAAAGACAAATTCCAAGGCTAAATATAACATGACTTTTGGACTATCCAGGCTTCTGCTCATCTCTAGCTTGCGGACAGGGAAAGGGCTGTGATGTTGGCAGTGCACTGACTCTCTCAGACCGCTGAGACCCCACTCACTTAATGGCGGGAGTTCATTACCAATGCAAGCCAGGGCAATTTAATAAACTACTACCCATGCAACTGTACTACCAAAAGCAAAAGTGTTACCCAGAAGAGTTAATGAGGTTCCTGACCATGAACGGGGACTTAAGAGAGGGGGGCAAGGCCGACTCATGGCTCACAGAATTTAACTGGTTCAAAAAGCATTCAACTTTAGGATATACAAGATCATAAGGGAAACTCAACACTGTCACTTACAGATCCTGACAGTTGGGCCCCTAAAAGATCAATGTACCAAGATTTGGTGGCTTCACAGGAGCCAAGGGCAGTCCCCGCTGTAGAAAAACAGCTAAGAGCTCTGTCCTCTTAGCCTCTCACTTTTGGAGAAATGAAAGAAACCAAACTTCTATGTGTGAGGCCATATTTTTTTTTTCACAGCTGGAATAATGGGCAAGCATTGAGCATTTAGCAAAATCTAAACTGGCTTATTACACACAAGCAATAACTTTTACCTTCTAAATGATTGTGGTCTTCCAGTGACTAGGGAAAGCATGACTAACAAATCAAATAATCTTTTAAACTACATTACAAGCCTATCCTGGCCATTAGCATTACAGGTAGATAGGAAGTCATTAAGGAGACTGTAGAATATTATAAACTCTTACACCATAAAGTAGTCTTTCCATCTTAGGTTACATCCTAGAAATGTTTCTATAAAATCAGAAAATGTTCCTGCTTTGTTGTTTTTGCTTGTTAAAGTAAGTACTTTGAGTTACATGAGCTTCTGACAAATCATAAGCCCCAAATCTTCGGCCACTTCATCTCCCCACATAACAGCGGCAGACAAGCCTATGTCAATGTTTGAAAAGATAAGAAATTCTGCAATTTTTGCATCTGATTGAACATAGATGTCATAGTTCCCAATTTTCTAAGTCTCCCCAGGAAGACAGTAGCACTTGCAAGCCTACAGCATCCACAGTTCATTGTTGAAAGCAGCATAAGAGAAAGTACAGATAGAGAGGAAAGAGCTTAGATCAGAGTAAGAGTCAAACCAAAAGTCTGCCAGGAAAGAAAAGAAAAGATCACAGCAAAGCTTCCTACGCAACAAGCCAAACTGTCATTTCCTTGTATCACCACGCAGCTGTCTGCGCTTCTGGCGGGCACCTTGACAAGCTGTGTTCAGTCAGGAATATGAAAAGTTCAGGTAAAGCAAACAATGCCAGTGACCTCAAATATATCCATCCACACCAAAAATGCCCTATCCATACCTCTGCAGCATGAATTACTGCAGCAGCCGTCTCTCTGTGTTCAAGTTAGATAGGCATATTTTATGACTATTTATTATCTGTGAACAGAAATTTCAGGGATGTGTGAGGCAGGTTTTCTGAAGCTTGCGATTTGACCGGGTTGTAAGCTATGGAGAAAAGAGAATTAAAAAGCAGGAAAATGAGAAAGATATGAAAGACTCGAGCAGTCTGGTTCTTCATAAGCTCATTTTAGAGGCTGAATAAGATTTCAGTAAGTGGAGAAGGAGGAGAAGGGTATCTGTTTTAAAAAGAGGACTGTGGAAGGCTGTGGAAGGAAGAGTGAGAAGAGCAGTTCAGCTCTGACAGGAAGTCTGGAATTAATAGGCCTCTGGGCTTTGGGGAGACACAATCCACTTTGAAGGCCATAGGTGACAAAACAAAAGGTGTAGTTTAGAAAGACCAATCTGACAATGATAGAATTGATTTGAAAGTTTACAATGGTCACTGAAATGGCTGAAGTAAGTGTGTGTGTGTGTGTGTGTGTGTGTGTGTGTGTGTGTGTGTGTGACCTGAAGTTAGTAAATGTCATATGTACATGTTTCGGTGTGTACATGTGTGTGTGTAGTATAGGACCTCTATACTGGTTTTAAAAAACACGGGCTTATAGACTTATAACTCAAAACTTATTTTCCTTAGATGACAACATCTGGCTTGCAATATCAGTGTGTGTGTGTGTGTGTGTGTGTGTGTGTGTGTGTGTGTACAATGCACAGGTGTGTATAGGGTGTATGCACATGACTGGGTACTCACGCGTGTGGAGGTTGGGAAGGGCTCAAGCCTCCCTCTGTAGCTGTCCATCTTATTCTCTTGAGATCGGGTCTCTCATAGAAGCAGAGTTTTACTCTGCTTTGACTAGCCAACAGGCTCCTGGGATCCACATGTCCTGTGTGCCTGAGCTGCAGGCACAGAGCCGTGAACGGCTTTTAACATAGGTGCTGGAGATTCGAACCCTGATCCTCCTGCTTGCACGGCAACTGCTCTTACACACTGAGCCACCTCCCCAGCTCCTGGATTATTTTTTTTCACCTTTCCTTATTTGTAACAGTAACCATTCTGTACACACTAGCAAAACAACAAGATTACACTGCATTCTTCTCAGAACAGTTTTTTTAAAATATACTTTGCTAAAACAATTGCTTTATATCACACACACACACACACACACACACACACACACACACCAAATTTCCTCAAATCCCTTATTTTATTTTGCATGAGACATATATCTCTTTTTTTTTTTCTTGCAGGCATATTAGAGCTACAAATATACAGCAAAATGAAATGGTTTTCTTACAAATCTATAATAATTTCTGTAAAGATAGTTTTTAACAGACTGGCTGTTTAAAAGGTAGAAATTGCTTTCTTTACTTTCTTTACTAGAACATGCATGGATGTCCTTTTTCCTAGAAAAAGGACTGAACTTGGAATGTTTTCATTATGCCACAGATTAAGGTACTTATTCTATTTGGTTTCTCAAAATGGATGATTAGCTGCATCAGTATTGAATTTCACTTAAAAATATTATAATAAAAAGTAATCTACATTTCTTTTTTTTAAAAAAAAAAAGCATTGCATGAGCCTCATAGAATATTATTTCCTTCTTGTAGTAAATCAAAGCTTTAAAATGCAGAAAAGAATGGATATGAACATATATTTAAAAAAAATAACAGGAAATTTCTATTTGGTGCATGGAAAGAACTGCCTTTGTTTGGGGACCTTTGATTAAACAGCGGGTATTTGATCTATAAGAGAGCCCTGTCTCTGCTTACACTACTTTCCTCTTGAGTTTCAAAGACTTGTCAGTTATCAATAACCACTACAAACTCTCCAATGGTGAATCCGGCTTCCCACTCTTAGGAGTCCCAGCCGGGAACAGCAGCCTAGCTCATCCCAACTGAATATGCGTGTGCGTGTGCGTGTGTGTGTGTGTGTGTGTGTGTGTTCACGCGCGCCAGGGTAAGTCCCAAAGGCATACTCACTCAAAGACAAAATCTATACCTAGAGATTCCCGGCCAGCTAAGGGTGAAAGTTATTATTTTTTTTTTTTAAGGCAAACAAGGATGATGGTTTCCCCTCCACTACCACCACCCGGGGGGGGGGGGGGGGTTCGCTGTTTTTCATACAGAGAGCCCTAAGTGTTAAGAGTGGGAGATGATCCTTCTTCAATTCAGGGGTGTCTATGATGTTGGGTTCTGTTATCAACACACATGCAAGCGGTGTTGCCGTGGATCTGGTAAATGTTCAGGCTCTCTGCTACAGCAACAGGGTAAACTTCAGTCTCAAGCCAGGAACTCAGGACACTGGAAGCCCCCAGTTCACGTGAACAAAGTTAAGTGACTTTATGACAACCTGAGTAAGCAAGGACCTGTTACACACTAAGTTAGAAAGTATTCTGTAGGAGCGTATTCTGTAAGTCCATGGAAAGATGTCACGTCGCCTAAAAACTGTACCTAATTTTAGGGTTGTTATTAGCGTGATTCCAGCCCTGCATGAGATTCTAAAGTGAAGGGGAATGGGAGGGGTGCAGAACACAGATGAAGTTTTACAGCATGGAAATAAAAGTATTTTTAAACCTTAAGGGTGAAGAGTTAGGCAAGAAGTAATACGTGGAAAACTGTCAAGTGCTCGTCTACACACCCACCCACCAGATACCATCGCAGCCGGCTGGGGGAGTCTCCCTCTTCTTGCCTGACAGCTTCACTTTCTTTGAGGTCTGGAACTGGTGATCACACTGGTCCGTCATGGTATTTTCAGTTAACAAAGCGTTTACTCAAGAGGGGGAAAAAAGGCACAAAGGAGCGGGGCAGCTGCCGCTGCACCCATGATGCAAGTGCAGGCTGAGCCCCGGGCCGCCACCGCCGCCTCGACTCCTCCGTGACGTCCGGGATGGGTATCCCCGGCTCTCAGGAAGTGGTGGCCGCAGGCAGCTCCGCCTCCTCGCAAGTCAGGGCCGGCCGGGCGGGTCGGGTGGCGGGACCTCGCCCGGAGCTTCGCGGAACCCGGGGCGGGCGGACGGGGATCACCGCGCGCGCGCCCGAGCCCGCGCCTCCCTCCAGCCCCCTACCCTCGGCCCCCACGCCGCCCCGCACCGGACAGGAGTGGAGCCGAGTTACAAGATGGCGACTCCGCGGTCCGCCCTCCGGGGCAGAGCCGGGGCGCCCCTGAACGCGGGCGGGCGGGCGCGCGCGCTCCCGGGGCCCCACTAAAAATAGCCGGGAGCCGTCTATATTTGGTTCGCCGGATCCCGGCGCGGCCGCGCGCGCCCCGCCCCGCCCCGCCCCGCGCCGCGCCGCGCTGAATGGAGACGGGAGGGGGGCACCGAGGGGAACCTACTCCGCTATCTGCCGCGCGCGCCGCCGCCCGGGCCCGGCCAAGCGCCCGATTTAGTAACATCGCCTGCGTCAATCACGCGCCTCGCGTGCGTCAGCGCCGCGCGGCTCCGGGCCCCGCTCCCCCAACCCCCAGCCTCTGAATGGATACAATGTAGGAGCGCCCTCTTTCCTTCGGGGCGGGGATGGGAACGCACCCGCGGGCGGGGGGCTCGGCCGCTCGGGGCTGGGCCGGCTTCGCCAGCGTCCTCGCCCGGTCCTAGGGCACGGCAGCCTGCCGAAGTGAAAGTGGAGGCGGGGACGTCCGGAGACGCGTGACGCGCTTGTTTTGGTTTTGGTTTTTTTTCGACTCTCTGGTCCCAGCTCGGACCATCTCCGGTTCTGAAGCATGTGCTATGACAAGGGGATCCTCTTCCCCCGCAAACCCCCAACTTTGCCACCCACGCGCTCGAGTGCTGGGACAAGTCAGAAAAAAAAATGCCCTTTGGGGTTCAGGCAGAGCTCTAGAGACCGCGTCTGCCTGGTTGTTTCATTCAAACATTTCCTTCGTGAAAAAGTCGCTCCCGAGGGAGGTGCTCCCACTTAGCAGCAATCCTTGCAACTAAGAGTTCTTAACTCGGTCACATTTTGTTTTGTTTTGTTTTTATTTTGCTTGTTTTGTTTTCAGCAAGACGGTGACCCCATCTCCAGGAAGAAATTGCTGTCCCTCCTAGGGTCTCCCAGGCTTTCTGCACACTTAGAGGACAAATGTGCCTCCGAAAGACCGCAGGAGGTCCCCCGGGGACAGGTCGAGGAAGCCTGTCGATTGGTCTTGCAATCTTTCATTTTGAGAGCTGATAGGGGAGGCGTCGGCAAGCCTCAGGGAAGTGGAAGCGCGAGTGGGGCTCCAGGTCGGACCCGGCTCCCACGGGGAGGAGAGGCGAGGTGTGCAACAGCCAGGCTCGGCCAGCTGCTCAGCACGTGTGCTGTGTTTGTTTTATATAGAGTTTCTCGTGCAGCGCGCGCGGGATGTGCACTTCTCAGGATTAGAAAGTGTCCAGTAAAGAACCTCACACCCCAAAGTGTCAAGAAATAAAATCTCGTCCCTGGAGTTGCATCCCAGTGCGAAAACACCAGCAACAGACAGGAGGGGGAGCAGGCAAACCAGCCTAGGCTCAGGGGCCAGAGGGGTGTAAACAGCCTCCGAACCGCCGCACGCGGTAAGCCCGGCTGCACCTCGGGGACTCTTCGGGCTGGTGCCAGGCTCCCTCGGCAGCGACTGCCAGGTCACTCGGAGGAGCCGGCTGGCACAGCCTTTCCTCTCGGAAGAGCTGTCCTCTGCCTTACCCCCTCGAGCTGGCCCGGCGCCCCGAGGCAGCCTCGGAGACCAGCCAGCCGCGCTCCTCCAACGCTGCTCCACCCGGAGCCTGACAGCAGGGCGGGCCCGCCTGACCCGCCGAGGGCTCCGGTGGAGCGGCGCGCTGCCAGGCGGCTCGGTGCGCACGGGGCGGCCCCGCCGAGCCCGGAAAGCCCGGGGGCCGCGGCTGCCACGGTGCGGCCGTGCGGAGGGCCGGGGTGGGGGTGAGGGGACGCGCACTCGCGCACACAGACACACACACACACACAGAGACAGACACACAGACAGACACAGACACACACACACACACACACACACACACACACACACCCTCGCACACGCGGAACCGGCTGGGCCAGGGGAGGGAGGAGGAGGGTGACGTAGCGTCCCATGGCGTCACATTGACGTCTCGCATTCCAGGCACTCTATGGAGAGGCCGCTAGGGCTCCTGTGGCATAAATGACGTGCCGGGAGAGCGGGCGAGCGCGCAGCCGGGAGAGCCGAGTCTCCTGCCTCCCGCCCCCCACCCCTCCGGCGCCCGCTCCTCCTCCGCTCCCCGCACGCCGACACGCTCGCCGCCGCTCGGCCACTCGCGCTCGCAGAGCCGCGCGCGCTCGCCCGCTCCGCACACACGCTCCGCTCTCGCCCGCGCGCTCACACCCCTCTCGCCCGGCGCCCTCGCCGGTGCCGCGCCGCAGCCGCAGCCGGACGCCCCTCCGGGGCTCGCTCGGCGGCGCCGACCCAGCCGGCGGCGGACGTGGGAGCCGCGGCCGCGTCGTCCCCCCCGGGTGGCGGCGGCCGGAGACTGGACGCCGGCGGCAGCTCTCCCATGAGTTGGGATCGCAGCATCCCCCGCCAGCAGCTCCGCGCCCCCGCCAGCCGCCGGGCTCGGGCCCCGCAGCTCTTCCAGGACAGCGGCTGCCACTCTGCCCCCGCTCCGGATCTCTAGAAACTCGCTCTAAAGACGGAACCGCCACAGCACCCAAGTACGTACGCTCTGCCCGGTGGGTGTGGGGACTTGCTCAAAAGTTGGCGCGCTGGGAAGCGTCGCTCCCGAAATTGACAACTTTGAGTGTGGGGCGCCTCCCCCCCCCCCCACGCCGCCTCCCCGCTCAGGCTTCGCTCGCCCAGCGGCCGGTGGGTTCCAGGCTGAACCCCCCCCCCCAGCCGGTCCTCCCCCCCTGTGGGGAGGGGGACTCTGGAGCTTGGGAGAGAGTCCTCTCCCCACCCGGAGAGGCGAAAAGCCTCTAACAAAGGGGAGGACCTGGGTCTGCGCGGCGGCGGCCCCGGCGTTGTAATTCAGGGTATTTCGGCTCCAGTTGTCATGGTAATGATGCTCTCGGCGGCGGCGGCGGCGGCGGCGGAGTTGAAGCCCCGGTGATGAACGGCAGTAATTTTCCTGCCTTTTAAGTGGGACTGGAAATAGGGACTCTGGTGAGTCCGAGTTAATGTGCCTAATGGTGAAACGGAGCTGGTTGTCTGGGAGAGGGCTGGGGGGGACGGGGCCTGGGCCGCGGCGGCCGGAGCGCGCCCGGGCGCCGGGGGAGCTCGGCGAGCAGGCCGTAATTGTAGGAATGCGGCTCATTGTATTGAAATGAGCCCGGGGCTCCGCTCGGCACGTCCGCCCGGCGTCGCCGGCTCGCCGCTTCGCGCTCTCCCCCACGGGAGTAATCGGCTGTAATTGCCGACTCTAGCGCCCCGACACGCGTGGGGACGGCGTGCCCTCTCCTCCGGGGCCCCGGCTGGTGTGGGAAAGGCTCGCGGTACTTTTCAGTGCGCTCTCGGAGAAGTTGCTCCGAGCGTTGGACTCCTGGTGGCAAGGAAAGTTCTGGGCGGCGAGCGGAGCCGAGCGGAGCAGCGCGGCCGGCCGGGCGCGCAAGGGCTCCTCCCGGACCCGCTGGGAGGCTAGGCGGCCCGGAGGCAGCTCGCGGCCGCGGGCCCCCCGTTTCCAGGCCCGGTCCCGGAGGGGGCCTTTTGTTCGTGCGCCCGGGTCCTCCCGAGGGGAGAGCGGCGGGGAGAGTGCTCGCCGGCCCCGCGGACGCTCAGGGTGCTGGGGGAGAGGCTACGGAGCTCGGGGCAGCCGTCCCCTCGCTCTTCCGATTCCGGAGGTCCTTTTCCAACCACCGGGGAGTGCTTCTCCAGCCCCGAGCTGGGGAAAGAGACGCTGCCCGGCGCGCGTGCCGAGCACAATGAATGGGGCGACTTTAGTGGAGTTGTCCTAAGCGAACCAGATGCGCGTAACGTCAGCGCCAAAGGACCCCGGGGCCACCGCGCCTGCCCGCCCGCCACGAGCCCCCACGCCCCCCGGGAGCCGGCGCTGGCCCGCGGGGCTTCTCCCCCGGGTCTGCCTCGCTCACTCTGTCTTTCTGAGAATCTGGCCCTGTCGGCCGGCCCCTCCGCCTCTCCCGCCCCCGCGCGGCCTCCGCCCCCGCTCCCAGGGGCTGGAAACTCCGCCGAGGAGCCCGGGTCACAATGGTGTGTTTCACGGTTTCCTCCACACGCTTCGCCACGGGGAGGGGAGCCCGGGGGTGTTCCCTTCGTCTGCCCCCGAGGAAGAAAGGGGCTTTGACAGAGGTAGTTATTTCTTCCTAATTTACAACCCCGAGGCTCTGAGCTCCCGGCCCCAGCGGACACGAGCCTGAGCGACGGAACGTGTTTCCAGGCTCAGAGGCTTTGCCTAGGTAACCGGCCGGTCGGGGGGCGGAGGGAGCGACGGGGTGCTGGGCCGGGCGGAGGGGTGGGTGGCGCGCCGGCCTCGGGGAGGAACCCCTTCCCTGGGGAGGCGCGACCCCCGCCCACCCGAGTCCGAGGCCGCCCCTTAGAGAGAGAGAGAGAGACCGCTCCTGAAAGGCTGGGGGCAGGGAAGCCAGCAGACGAGGGGGTGGCGCCGCTGGAGGACCCCCTCCTTTGAAGGTGCGCGAGAGTGGGGGCTAGGAGCACATGCTCCAGCTGTGGAAAGATCCGCTGGTGCCGGCGCTTTGGCGAGCGCGAGGTTTCCGTCGGGCCGGGGACGGCGAGGGAATCCCCCATTTCCTGGCCGTCGAGAATTTCCTAGACCTGGGGAACCCGAGCCCCTTCCTCTCCGCCAACAGACTCGGGTGCGGGAGTGGCGGGAGAGGAGGCCTAGCCCAGTCTTGGGTCCAGCGCTCCCCAGAAGTCTTTCGGTTAGTCGAGGATCGGATTGCCCACCGGGGGTGGGGCACGTCCCTGACCTTTGATCTGCGCCCACCCCGGGCCAAGGGGGCGCTCTACGCCGGAGTCAGGGGCGACGGGAGACCTCCTCCCCGCCAGCTAAGCTGCGCTTCCAGCTACAAAGTTTCACTCTGCTTCGCCCAGGCGCTGCTCTGGGCGTCCTCCGGAATGCACCCCCTCCGAGCCACCCGGTGGCCCGGACCCTGCAGCCGCCCACCCTCGGGGACACCGCCCGCTGAGTGCGGGGACCTCCCTGGGCCCGCTGCGGCCGCCAGCTCAGGCCTCTTCCCTCCCGCCCTTCTGTTTGCTTGACCCCTGGCCCTCCGAACTCCCGGCTAATGGAAGGGAAGCGCCATTAGCATTTAGAATGAAAAGCGCAGACTTTGTTAATTCCTCGGGGCATTCACGCATTCGTTCCGGACCTTGTGCATTTCCTACACGGCGTGTAAAATTTGTGTTTGGGGAGTGGGGGCTGTCGGAGTTGAAAAATGGCTATTTTCTTCTGCGTTCTCACTGGCACGGCCCCCTTCCCCAAATTCGGGCCACGTTCGTTCCACCAGTGTTCCCCTTACTTCGGTCTCCCTGACTTCGCAAGCCGAGAACCAACAGCGGGCGTAAAAGGATCAGTTTCTGGGCGACGACCGGCTACGGGGCTCTTTAACATCCGATCGCATACCACAAAAGGGCCGTGAGCTCAGTGGGTGCCAGCCTCCTACCTTCAGCACCCCCGGGGCAACGAGACGTCTCTTGCCCTCAGTGAGCCCTCAGCACTTTCACTTAACCTTCCGATAGTTCTTCGTAAGGATCCACACGTCTTTACAGGTCCCCCGTCCCCATCCCATTCACCCAGCCCTGGGGATGACCCAGCCTAGGCTCACTCCAATCTCTGTCCCCTCTCTCGGTGCCTGCAGAGCCCACTGTGGGAGAGCGCAGCCCGACCAGCCCGGGCGCCGAGCCTGGACCCTCCACAGAGCCGGGCAGCACCGCGGCTGCTGCATCTAACCCGACGCCCCCGCCTCCTACCCTCTCAGCATCCGCTGGAGAGACCCCCAGCCCCACCATTCAGCGCGCAAGATACCCTCCAGGTAGGTCTGAAGCCCTCCTGCCTCCTGCACACGGGGGAAATGGGCGGGGAAATCAATACCCAGCGGTCACTCTGGCCAACCTGTCCGGTGCCAGCGCAAGGCTGCTGGCCCCGCATGTCACGGCACAGGTGGCGTCCTGGCACAGCTCTGCTGTGTGCCACACCCCGTCGCTACCAGTCGGAGCAGGGAGATCACACCAAGCACGTCTCAAACTTACGTTTTCTAAAAAGAGCAAATACCCCAAGAGATTAGGATATGTTATGCTTTTAATGACTTTATTTTTGTCCTTTTATATCTAATATATTCATTTAAGGGATCACTTGGGGAGAGAGGGGACATTTTTATTGATCTAAAACCTGAATCACGTGTGGTGCAGGACTTTGGATAGTTGAGGCTCAGAGGCAAAGGGAAACCCATGTGAGCTACAGACAGGAGTGAATGTAAAGGCCTCGGGTTTGGTTTGTACCACCCCTCTTATAATTGTTAGAGTCAGGCCTATGCAGGCACCAAAGATGTACAGACATGCTTGCCCTCCTGCTGGAGACCTCAAAAAGACAAAGAGCCGCAGGAAGAGCACAGCAAGGAGGTTCTGAGAGATCCTTAGAGGTGAGGCGGGCTGGGAGGGTGAAAAGGCCAGGCTGTGTGTTCATTCTTTTAAACAGTCAGCTTCCCTTTCCTCCCAAGAACTATCCGCCAAGATAAGGAGTCCCTTAACTCCAAGCTAGCCCTTAAGGCCTCATTTGGCGAGAAAGCAGGCATGAGCTTTTCAACCCTGCTTCTTTCAACAGGCCCTCACCACCTTTTTCAAGTCAAGGTTCCATCCCCTGCACGCATGACTCAATTAGATTTGGAAATGTGGGTAAGAGAGAGATGTCAAAGGAAATGTGAAACACACTCACTTTTCTGTTAATCACACCTTCGCACCACACCCTCCAAGAAGCTGAGCACCTGGGTTTCCTCGGAAAAACCAACCACCAGGAACTCCCCCATGTTACCACTCTGATTTAGCCATAAAAATAAAAGGAAATTTATTAGAAAAAAAAAAGTCATCCACTAAAGCCAGTAACCCTGAGGGCCCCCTTAACTCTCAATATAGCAAGCACCTCGGATACCAGCTGCATGAGGGCCCAGCCTAGGCAGACTGGCAGAGGGACTGCATCTGCTTTGAAAGCGCTTTCTTCTTTTCCCCTCACGGTGAGAAAATACCTAGCCTAACGTGCCTGTTAGAAGAGCTGCTAACTGTTGTTATAAAACAGCTTTCATCTTACCAGGTCAGGGTATCGTCGTATTAGTCAGAACTGGGGAGTGTGTATACACACGCATCTGCACACACACAGTGTAGCAGAGTGGGGTTGGTGGGTGTGCTGTGTTACAGCTGATCTTTTTCTTTGCAGATGGCACCAACTCCCCCGAGTCCATTTCCTGGGCCTACGTGCCCACCTCACCACTTCAGCTGGCTGAAGTCATCCGTAGGGGTCCGGTCTGTGCAGGCTGCGGATCCTGTTTGGAGAAGTGGGTGGGCAGCCGCGACCACACTTGTGTGGGCAGCCTCGGTTGGCACCCAGAAAATGTTAGCGTGTCACTGCCTCCCTTGTCCCACACAGGACATCTTTTCTCACTAACTCACGAGCTCACAAATCAATGTGCTTATGTCTCAGGGAACCGATGGCTTCCTTCTCCCCAGATTAACCAGCAAGACATTTACTTCCTTCCCCTTGGTCCTCCCTGTGGCTAGGGAGACCATTCCACCATGTTTTTTTTTTTTTTTTTTTTTTTAATTCTCTGAGCTTATGAGGGAAAGCATTTGGTATCCAGATCTGATGAGCAGAGCAAGGAAAGGAATGGGTTGTAGTCAGCCCCAGGAGGTCAGTTTTTATCGCTCCTGTGGCCCTTTGGTCAGTCAGGGACCCAGCTGTCTTCCACAGTGAGGAAGCAGGCAAGCTAGGGGCATTCAGTCTTTGCCAGCAGGTGGGAGAAGACTCCACTTCCTCTGCTTCCTGAATTCCAGAGCAGCGAATCCGGCTGGCAGAGGAAGTGTCCACTGGCTCCTGAGCCCCTTTCTCTGTCCCTGCAGATATGCCCTGCGTGCAAGCCCAATATAGCCCTTCGCCTCCGGGGTCTACTTACGCCACGCAGACTTATGGCTCGGAGTACAGCACAGAAATCATGAACCCCGACTACACCAAGCTGACCATGGACCTCGGCAGCACGGGGATCATGGCCACCGCCACGACATCCCTGCCCAGCTTCAGCACCTTCATGGAGGGCTACCCCAGCAGCTGCGAACTCAAACCCTCCTGCCTGTACCAAATGCCGCCTTCCGGGCCCCGGCCTTTGATCAAGATGGAAGAGGGCCGCGAGCATGGCTACCACCACCACCACCACCACCACCACCATCACCACCATCACCACCAGCAGCAGCAGCAGCCGTCCATTCCTCCTCCCTCGGGCCCCGAGGACGAGGTACTGCCCAGCACCTCCATGTACTTCAAGCAGTCTCCGCCGTCCACGCCGACCACACCAGGCTTCCCCCCTCAGGCGGGGGCGCTGTGGGACGACGAGCTTCCCTCGGCGCCTGGCTGCATCGCCCCGGGGACGCTGCTGGACCCGCAGATGAAGGCGGTGCCCCAGATGGCCGCCGCGCGCTTCCCGCTCTTCTTCAAACCCTCTCCGCCCCACCCCCCCGCGCCCAGCCCAGCCGGAGGCCACCACCTCGGCTACGACCCCGCCGCCGCGGCCGCGCTCAGCCTGCCCCTCGGAGCCGCGGCCGCAGCGGGCAGCCAAGCTGCGGCGCTCGAGGGCCACCCCTACGGGCTCCCGCTGGCCAAGAGGACGGCCACGCTGACCTTCCCGCCGCTGGGCCTCACCGCCTCCCCCACCGCGTCCAGCCTCCTGGGAGAGAGCCCCAGCCTGCCATCGCCCCCCAACAGAGGCTCCTCGTCGGGCGAGGGCACGTGTGCGGTGTGCGGGGACAACGCTGCCTGCCAGCACTACGGGGTACGCACCTGCGAGGGCTGCAAGGGCTTCTTCAAGGTGAGAGCGAGCCTCTTGCAGGCGCTTCTACGCCCGCAGCCAGGCCCCCTGCTGGGGTACCTGAGTGGCTGTAGCCACATCCTTGCCCCTGCCAGTGTAAAAGCTACAATCCCACACACCGCGCCTTCCGATTCCCAGGCCTAGAACTTCAGAGCCATTTTCCCAGAGTTTTTTCTAACTTGAAGTTTGTGCACAAGCTGCCCATGAACTTGAGGGGTCTACACCAAACTCCTGGCCTGGTATTGCTTCTGAGCCTTTCTTTCTTTCTTCCTTTCTTTCTTTCTTTCTTTCTTTCTTTCTTTCTTTCTTTCCTTTCCTTTCCTTTCCTTTCCTTCCTTCCTTCCTTCCTTTCTTCCTTCTTCCTTCCTTTCCTTTCCTTTCCTTTTTTCTTTCCTCCTTTTTTTTTTTTTTCTGAACAGGGGCTTCTGCAAATTCTCAAAAGGACCTAAACTTCAACAACGTCCAAACGTCATCATCCCTCCCATGGGCACCCAGAGAATGAGAAAATAGCGCCTGCATGGCAGGCCTGGGCATTTGTGTCTCAGTCTTTGCAGGAAGAGCTGCGGGTCTAGAATTAGGCAGACTTAAGGTTGAATTTTGGTCACTCTAGCTGTTTTTATTCTGCATGCTTTGAAGATAGATGATAGTTATTGTTTCTTAGAGGAGAAAATGGAGATTGAGAGAGGTCATTCAGCTGCCACAGAACTCACACTCCACCTCACAGTGGAGACATGAGGTCAACTCATACACATGAGCTCCCAAGATGCCTCACTGTCATAGTGCTGCAGTGGCGGAATAGAGGGGAGGACAAGTGGCTAGAGGCAGCTTGGGACAGGCTAGTCCATAGAAGGGTGGAAGGTACCCTTGCCAACCCACCCTGACCTCCAGGAACTGTGGCCTCCCTGCATCTGCACACACAGTACTCACCCTGATCACGCTCTCACAGACACAGTGGGGACTTTTACAGTGAGAGTGTCACCAGCCTCCTCATACTTATCAGCAAAGAGACTGCACCCTGGAGAAGTACCCTTGGGGCAGGCTCATGCGGTGATGTGACTAGTGTGTGGGATAGGAAGAGCTGGCTTCTCTTGACTCTAGAGTTCCATAGTCTTTCCATTCCTGGTGTGTGTGTGTGGGGGGGGGGGGGGGGTCAACTTACTTATTCTTTTGCTGTTCTTTCTTTTGTCACCGAGTCTCGGAAGATGGTTCTGAACATTTCTGTGCCATTGTCTGCACACCCTAGCTTACTGATACTTCAAGCACACACAGACCCACACACATGACATAGATGAGGTGGGGTGCTGCCTGAGTGATGAGGACTTGGGAGGCAAATAGAGTATGTTGAGTAGGATGCTGGAATAACCTGGAAGATTCAAATAGGAATCCTAACTTGTCACCTCCAGTTTATAACACTGGACATAAGCCTTCTTTCTAGATCTTAGTTTCCCAACCAGTGGCTCAAACCCACAGAAAGACCATATTAAATAAGATATCAACATACAAAAGCACTTCCTAGTCCTTAGGAGCCACAAAACTAGTAATTATTGAATGAAAACTCTAAGGCACATATGACAATTTTCAAGTCTGTAATTAGACGTACAAACCAACAGGAAGTTGTTTTTGATGTGACAGTCGTTACCACATCACTCATGGGATTGTCTTGGTAAATGAAAGGATACTTGGATGAAGGTGTTGCCACGTTCTGTGCCCCACAGATGCACAGGCTTATGGTGTCTTAAGGGCAGAACTTCCTTTTGATAAGCCACCTAGGTTAGCCTTTGTTTCCCCCCTCAGTTTTATGGGCTGAACCTGAGGCTCTGTGCCCCCTAGGCAGGTGCTCTGTGACTGAGCTAGTCCCTAACCTTGGGTTAGCCCCCCCTCTTTTCTTCCTTTCTTCCTCTCCAGTTATGCAAGGTTTCCCAAAGTGCTTCCACGTGACTACATCCCTTTAGCAGGTCTGAGTTTTATAACATTTCAGTGGAAGTGCTGAAGGGCAATAAATACCCAGCAGGAAGGGAGAGAAGAAAGACACTCCAGGAAGAGATGAATGGAAACCCCACAGTAGAACTGCCCCTAAGCCACAGAGAACTTATCACAACATGAGAGTGTAACACCCCAAGTCTGGAAATATGTAGTAACCTTTTCCCAGCAGCTTCCTTTTTCTTCAGCATTCCCTTGAAAACAGATCTATACTTGAAAGGGTGGGAGCAGGCCGGGGTAGGACCACCCCACAGATCTGTTAATTAAGGGAACTGGAGCTGGATTTACCCAGTGGCTTTCTACCATTAAATTGAATTCTTTAAAAATGTGACATGAAGTGCAGTTAATGATGGGAATTCAGTGATTGACCTGTAACGATCTCTGTCCTTACACTGTGCAGACTTACACAAATGTGGGGACGGCTTCAGGCTGTTGGGAAAATGTACACCTGCAGCAAAATGCCACAGACACTTAATCGGCACAGTGCCTTGGGGATAATGGCAGGAAAGGGTGCTAGAACGTATGGACATATTCTGTGAAAGAGAGCTTCATTCAAAGGCTGCTGAGAATGGGGATGCGGAAACTCAGAAGTCTTTCTTTCCCTCAGAGTCCTGCTTTTTAAACCCTGCAGCTATACCTCAGACTTGATACAGGTTGGCTTTGTCGCTTCTTTACCCATTTCCCCTAGGCAAAAATTAAAAGGTGACAGGGTAAAACGTAATGTGGGAAGTAAGAAGAATGGAAAATAAAGGCCAAAAGTAAAACTAGAATTTTGAACCCAAAACAGATCACTAAGCACAGGTTTCCTAAACTTCATTGAAAACACAGCGCAGATTTCCCAAATAAATTCCAGGGTTCTGCTCTGGGTGGGGTTGTGTAGACTCAGGTCCTTTCGGAATACTTCATACTCAGTGTTAAAAATGCAACCATTTGCACAAAGGTTTTCATAGTTTTTTTAAGCATTATTTTACATTTAAAGTATAAGAGATGTTTAACTACTGCCCCATGTGTTATTTCAAAATTCTATATGATTCAGAAAATGTGATATTATTTTTATCTGCAACATCAAGTTTTATGATGTGTCTTTGATAGTGTGGGTTTTTTTTTTACTGTAATAGCAGTCATTTATGAAATACTGGGGTGTATATAGCTTTCATATTTCTTTCCTTCTCTTATTCTTACTTGGGTTTTCTTTAATGGATATAATAGTGCTTTATTTTTCCAACTTTAAGAATTTCGCTTTCCGAAGTCAGAAATGGCCAGTTTATCACATGTATACTTTAAAGATAAAATGAACTAAGTAGTACAATCAGGTGCATTTATTTTTTAATTAAAATATGATTTCCTATATGTCTAAGAATGAAAACCT
This sequence comes from Psammomys obesus, assembly GCF_907164565.1. NCBI lineage: Eukaryota > Metazoa > Chordata > Mammalia > Rodentia > Muridae > Psammomys > Psammomys obesus. The sequence continues at coordinate 4,246,045 of NW_026589732.1, forward strand.
TATTTTCCATAGATTTTAACAAGAAAAACTCTGATTTTACTCTGTATGGTTTCATCCCTATTGAGTAACAAAACCAGTTATTGTGATATCTGGCTTATAATAGTGACACTGTACATAGCACAGCCCAGATAATTCTGATTTTATTTTAATAAGGTCAGTGGTAATCAGGGGAGTAGAACAAGTGGAAAATTGTTCCCAAGGGGATATTAAAAGTGGAGATAATCTAATCCTCTGAGGTACGCTATGTTGACCTGGTAATTTCAGATATGATTTTATCATTCAGAGTTGGGAGCCTCCTGAGACTAGCTTCAGAACAACCCAAGATGATTTTCACTGTCAGCCAGGAACACTAATAAAATTGTTTTTCCTGTAGGCTAGCGTGTTAGGAAATTAAATTTATCTAATTATACAAATTGCACTGTCACTTTTCACATTGTAATTAAAATACATCTTGTCAGGTCTTGCCTCTTTCCAGAAACTATTAGTTGACTATCTCTGTGTTATATTTTCTCAGAGGACGGTGCAGAAAAATGCAAAATATGTTTGCCTGGCAAATAAAAACTGCCCAGTAGACAAGAGACGTCGAAATCGATGTCAGTACTGCAGATTTCAGAAGTGTCTCAGTGTCGGGATGGTTAAGGAAGGTAAGAGCATATGTTTTCATCTGGTTTGCTTATGCATATCCTCTGTAAAAATCTGCTAATATTTACACTGAAGCAGCAAATTTCCTGAGTGTTTCTTTCTTTCAAACATTTTCTTTTTAGTGATACTTATATTTACACTAAAGTAACACTGAGGAGTGCTTATTCTTATTCTAAATTTATATATATATAAAATATATATATATATATATCAAAATTTTAAAAAGCCATTGTTCTGTTTGAGGAGGTTTATCAGAGCTGACTTGTCACCAAGTGTAAGTATGGGATAGCTTTTTTTTTTTCTGATTATTTCAACTCTCACTCAATCACTGATCAGCATTATTCCAAACTTAACCCTGCTTTGAAATGGTGGATCTCGTTCATCATTGCCAAACTCTAATGTGTTGGGATTCCTCTTCATGATTCACGCCTATTCCAAATGTGATCTTTAAACATTGTTTTTTCTCTCTGTGTCCCATCAGTTGTGCGTACAGATAGTTTGAAAGGGAGGAGAGGTCGGCTGCCTTCCAAACCAAAGAGCCCAGTTCAGCAGGAGCCCTCGCAGCCTTCCCCACCGTCGCCTCCGATCTGTATGATGAATGCCCTCGTCCGAGCTTTAACAGATGCCACACCCAGAGATCTTGATTATTCCAGAGTAAGTTTGATGAATGCCTTTGAATGATTATGATTCCATTCATGATAATAGTAACAAGAGTGGAATGATGATTGTGGCTGGCACGGTGCTAATCAGTTTTCTAGCTTTTCTATAGTTCCCATTTCATTTAGCAATTAGTACATTCACGATACCAAATAACTTTTGCCTTACTGAATCTCTAAATGCCTTTTAAAAATGACCCTGTGACAGGGCTACACTTGTCACACCTGTGGTTGCAGAATTCCTGGTGGTGCCAAAGAAAAGCTACACAGGTGAACTATAATTTGTAGGTTTGGGGTCTTAGTTTTGTTTCATTTTTTTATCTTTAGGAACTGTGGCTATTGTGTTTTTCACATGTGATCAAACCCTCTGGGTGAGCCTCGTCTTGTCCTTTAACAGTCCACCCCATTTTATCCTCATTGATCAACTGGCTGCTTATTTGGGGGCGGGGGGATCAGACAACAGCAAGGAGCAAGCCCTGGCCTTGGCATCGGGAGCATCAGGAAGAATGGCATGGAACGCTGCCCTTTCTGCTCCTGCCTGTGTCAATTGGCCCTGTGCTTGGCTTTCTTCTCCCTGAAGCAGAAATGATTGCCATATTTAACACCAGAGCAGGGTTTGCGCATCAGTCACACAGAATGACAAACCATTTTGAAAACATAAATGATTTACCAGTGTTGTTATTTCAGTCAACCAAGGCATTAACATTTTAATTTCACATAGGATATCATTTAAAACAAAATTTCCCGTATGAAGTCGGCAAATTGCCCTAAATCTGAATGGCACTGAGAAGGGTGATGAAAGGAGATTTCTGAGAAAAGTTACGAACATTTTAAGGACATTTTTATATGACTCTGAAAAGCAGAGTTCTAGTAAAATGCAGTCTTAATACAGATGGAAGAGGAAAAAAAAACAACCCTAGTTACTGAATAATTCTTCATTGTTAAATGTTGTATCACACTGTCTCATCGCAGCCTTGAAACAGCTATGAGCTCTAAGGGGCTTCACTTCCACTTGAAGACAAGCATGCTTAGAAACACAAATGAAGAGAGGTTGGTGTGGAGGTCTCCCATTGGTTGATCTGATTGCCTTCCCCATGGCTAATTCAGCATTTCTGGTGTCTGGGTGAAAGTCTGACAAAGAACAGGAGTATGCCTTTGCTACATGGCCTCATTTTGGTTTGCAGTGTTGACAGAAATTAAGGGTGTACCTGCTGAAATCCTCTTGCCTTCCTCCCTACCCTCATCCTCTCTACACCTGGTCACAAGATTGCCTCTAAGTAGCATGGTAGATCCTTAACACCAAAGGTTGAGGACTCTTATTCTGATTGTAAGTAGCATCTCTTGATGAAAGTCAAGCCTCAAATAGTATAATAGCATAAAAAATAATGCACTAACTAAGGGATCAGGCTTTGAAAGCAGGCAAGTCTAGATGAAAATCCCAATGCCAGCATATACTGGCTGGATGACCTTGAGAAACTGATATTTTTAATGTCTTGGTTTCCACATCTTTGTTACTTGATAATATCTGTTTCCCAGGATTGTTTCTGAAGATTAAATATGATGGCATTTGTCAAAACTTCAGCATGGTACCCTGTATATTGTTACCTTCATCAAAATTTTCACTCTGGCCGTTTGTCAAATGTGCTACTAAGTACAGACACTGTACAGTTGGGTACCATGTAGCAACAGTATGATATAAGTGTTATTATACCTATGGCCCAAATAAGAAAATCAAAACAGAGAGAGGTAAAAAAAAAAAAAATTGGCTGGCCCAAGGTCACAAAGCAAAGAAGATAGATAGATAGATAGATAGATAGATAGATAGATAGATAGATAGATAGATAGAAAATTCTATCAGAGGTCAAATTTGGAGTCCCACTTGACTGACTCTCTGGTTTCAGTGAGGGTTGGATCTACAAGTCTACATATCTTCGGGTATGAAGACTCTCCTCCCCAAAGCACCCATATAGGTGCTGCCTTGGCTAAGGTTTTGGCATGCAATCTGACGTCATCCCAGGGCATTTGGCACTGCCACCAATGGTCAGTTCAGAAAAGTTGGGTCCCAAAATGATTCTGTGTCTCCAAACTTTCTAATTATCAGTCTCCATGGCCTAATTTCTCATGCGGTAGCAATGTCTTCACAGTACGTTGAGTTGTCCCAGCTGGGAACTGTCTCTACACTGAAAAAAAAATCAATCCACTGTGTTTGCTTGTCTCTGCGCCTTTCAGTCTGTTAGTCTGGAGTCATCATCCTCATCAACAAACATTTATCCAATTTAATTGTTAGCTTTGCCCTAAATAGCAGATTGCCCATGCCAAAGTCTGGGTCATGCCCATGCTACCTTTGAGGCCTAGCTCAATTTTGCAAAGCATATTTATTTTAATTGCATTGTTTTTGGAATCAGGTTAAACTTCATCACTTGGGTTCTCCTGCATTTAGAGAACTCTACAAAATTATCAAAAATTGGACCAAAATCAACTAAATTAAAAGACTTTTTAAAAAATACAGTGAGCTTTCATCAAAAACTTGGAAGAAGCCACAGGAGCGTGCTGATCACATTTGCAGATGACAGAAAGCTGGGAGGGATCGCTAATATGATGGATGTCAGTATCAACATTCAGAATGATCTCGACAGGTTGGAACAGGAAGGCTGAAACCAGCACAAAGAAAGTTAACAAAAATAAATGTGAAGCTCAGCATTTAGATTTTTTTTTAAAGGGGAGAGCCTTGGCTTGTCAGTGGTTCATTCAAGACTTTATTCCACAGGCACTCAGTATGATCCAACAAAGTGTGTGTTTGTGGAAGCGGGGTGCTAAATTACCTGCTGTGGCAGTAGAAGTATGGGACCAGAATTCAATTCCATATGTTCCCATGGACTCTGTCCTTTCAGATCACCCTGCAAGGACTGAGTCCAATCCAAGACCAGATTTAAGGGGAATGTAGATACACTGTTTCTGGAAACTTACAAGAGATGGTTGGAGAAAAGAAGAAGACACATAGACAGGAAGGGAGGTTTGTAGCAATTAGGTTACTCTTTTTTCCCTGTATCAAAGAGAGAGAGAGAGAGAGAGAGAGAGAGAGAGAGAGAGAGAGAGAGAATACTTCTGTTTCCCCCTGGCAAATCTAGAGAAAGAAAATTTGGTGGGGGTCAGGGGTGGGGTGGATGTCTTCAAACTTGAGGACAAGTTCTCTGGTCCACACAGATTGCTGTCAGAGTGAGGTCAGCAAACCAAGGAGTAATCAAGGACAGCACATGACAGGATTCTCCACAAAGGGAAAGTTGTCTGCATGACATTAAGTCTCTTCCAGCTCTTAGGACCTTATGATTCTGAGGTTTACTTTTTGCTTCCTTAATTAAGTACTCACATGAAGGAATATACAAGAATGAGCATGTGTGTGTGTGTGTGTGTGTGTGTATGTATATGGCTATAACTTTACTTTGTTATCCATAAAAATAATAGAATTGGTGCTGAGGAGATGTCTAAATTGGCAAACTGAACACCACACCAGCATGAGGACCTGAGTTCAAATCCCTAACATCTACATAAAAATCCAGGCATAGCAACATACTCTTGAAATCCAGAGCTGGAGAGGTGGCAGCACCCCGAATCCATTGGAGTTTGTTGGCCATGCATTCTAGCCAGTGTTGAGATCCATGTTCAGTCCTCAAAAATAAAGTGGCTAAGGGAGAGGAACTGGGCCGGTGGTGGGGGGGGTGAATATATAATCAAAATGCCTTCTACAGATGTGGTTTGAATAAGAACGGTCCCATAGGCTCATATTATTTGAATGTTCAGGGAGTGGCACTGTTTGAGAAGAATTAGGAAGTGTGAACTTGGAGTAGGTGTGGCCTTGTTGGAGGAAGCATGGTGTGTGTGTGTGTGTCTGTGTGTCTGTGTGTCTGTGTGTGTAGTGCTTTGAGGTTTCAAAAGCTCATGCCAGGCCCAGGCTCTTTCTCGATCAGCCTGCAGATTAGGATGTAGCTCTGAACTCCTGCTCCAGCACCATTGTACCACCATGCTCCCTGACATGATGGTAATTGGCTAAACCTCTGAAGTTATATGCAAGCCCCCGACTAAATGCTTTCTTTTATGAGCTGCTTTAGTTATGCTGTCTCTTCACAATAATAGAGCAGAAACTAAGACCACACATTGACAATAGGACATTTTCAAAGAATTAATATTTTTCAAATCATTAGAGAATTTTAAAGGTGGAGAACTGGCAAGGAAGTTGCTGGGCATTGACTTCTGGTTTCCACCCACACACACATACACACGTGTGCATAGACCCTTATATAAACATACACAGACATGTACTTAGAACACACAATCAATGAAAGGAGCAAGATGGCTCAGTGAGTAAATGCTTTTGCTGCCAACCCTGATGGCCTGAGTTCAATCACCAGAACCTACACAGTAAATGAGGAGAACCAAACCTCACACCATGGCACTGGAGAGCTTACACACATAGGCACAAATAAACAGATGAGAAGGGGAAAGGATCTTTCCTAAGTGACTGAAACAAAATGCCTGCTTTGAGCCAGGTGCCATCTTAAATATTTTCACATAAGCCCTCAACTCTGTGCCACAGAAATCATAGTATCAATACTTTTGTTAAAAGATTGTCATTGCCTGAACTTAAGCTTTTCTTATACCTTTCCCTTGAAAACTTATAATTATAAAGCTATAGCCCTGAATGACCTTGAGATCATCTAAGACAGCTCCCATGTTTTCCGGGAAATGAATGAACGCTCAGCAAGGCTAATTCTGTGACCTAAGACTGGTGACGGGGCTGAGACGGGATGCAACCACTTGAGAGGACACTTCTGTGTCATCATACTATCCCTGGAAGTTAAGGACAATTCACTTGAGAAACTACAATGATAGAAATATGTATTTATACTCTATCATCATGTTTATGGTATAATATTATCTTTTTTAAATAATCAATTCATTTAGAAGTAAATACAGAGAAACATTGTTTCCTGTGCATTAGCAACCACCCAGTCCCTCTCTCAGCTACTCACATTAACATTTTAGTACGTATTCATAGCTTATGTATGTGAGGCAAGTTGTCCTGTCAAGTTTGAGCCTAACAGTTGATTTGGCCAATGCAATCTTTTAGCAGTACTATTAGCTGCTTCCCCCCGATGATTTGGCCAATATAATCTATTAGCAATCTATTAGCTGCTTCCCCTGATGATTAGGTCAATAGAGAAAGAAGAAAGTGTCTCCAGACGGTGCTTCTTCATTTCCACGGAGCAGGATATGTGCCTGAAAGGTAGAAACTGACTGAGCCCTCTTCTCCCCAAATGTGGAAAAAGGAAGGGTTTTGTTCCAAGTCACAGAGGGAGTGAATGTTTTAAGAGGCCAGGATGAGCGCTCCTGAGCTCTGTGACGCATTCCTGGCTCGGGAACCTTCACTTCTCCTGTGGGCCAAGCTTCTTTCCCTCAAAAATGAGCTCAGATCATTGTACATCAGCGCAGTCAAAACATGTCACATTTGATTTGTTTCTACCCTCGATGCTGCTATTCCCTGCCCCACAGTTGCTTTTAATTTAGCAATACAAGTATATATAGATACGAGGCTTGGCGTCAGTGCCTGCATAATTACTAATGAGGAAATATACTTAATGTCCTCATTAGTTGGTCATTCCAAGTGTTTTTCAGCATGCTCGGATGTTTTCTGGTGCCACTTAGTGCAGTAACACACTGACTACAAGAACTATCTCTCACATCCATCCAGGCACCAGCAAATGTCACTTCTGTGCTAATGAAATGGCCTTTAAGACCCAACATGGACAGCACGTGTTAGACTTACAGAGACCACAGCATGAAGACTTCAAATCGTGGTTTCAAGCATTTGAGGGGAAGACATTTACCAGTTGATTCACTGGCTGGCATCAGCCAGTTCCTTCCATCAGGGCCCTCAGTTTGAATGGTGAAAAGATTGGACTAAGTATGCTGCTATGGTCCCTTCTAGTGCTCTTCTCTCCTAGCCCTCCCATCATTACATCTGCTACATACAGTTTGTCTGTGAGTGTGGACCGGCATCTTCTGGGGTGTGGTACCCAGACTACCTCCAGGCCAGCATCTCACTGAGTATGGCACACTGACTGCCTCAACAACAGAGAACAGCAGTGTTTGCTTTAACATGCGGGACCCCCCCGGGTCACACCCAGACCTACTTAATCAGACTTGATAGCAGGAGGCCAGAAAGAATCTTTACTTTACCAAGAGCCTCCGATGGGTCTTTGGCATTGTAATGTTTGAGAGCCACCAATGCAGCTTAGTAATGACAATTCTACTTTACTTTGAATGTCCCAATTTATCTTAGGGATGAGAAAGGATGAGCTATAAAATTTCCAGTAAGCACTAAATTCACTTAAATGTAATATAGGGTGGGGAGGGGAACATGGATTGAGGCTCTGATAAAACTCTGCCGTCACAGCGTTCACATGCCAGTGAAGAGGAAGAGGGCACTAGAAACATCAATTGCAGTGACACCGTTAGTGGCAGGAGGGACTTTTTTTTTTTTTTCTGAGAGGGCCACAGACATAGCCAAAATGAAGAAAGTTGGGAGAAAAATATATTAGTCACCGATCTCTTTTCATTACCAATTTTAAAAATATCACTTTAAATTTATTTTATTTCTTAGCATATGTATATGCGATGGGCACTTTTGTTCAAATATATGCGGGGTAGTGTTGTGGGGTGAATGTACACGTCTTGTGGAGTCCGGAGGTTGAGGTCTGGAGTCTTCCTCCATCACTTTCCACCGTATATACTGAGGAGGGTCTCTCATGAACCTGGAGCCAGCTACTCTAGCTAGCCAGCTTGCTTCAGGACTCCCTTGTCTCCACCTGTGGTGGGTTGGGATGATGGGTGGGCCATCATGCCCACCTGAGTTTACATAAGTTCTTCATGATTGGGTGGCAAGCGCCTTATGCGCTCAGCCGTCTCTCCACGCCTAGAATGGCGCTCACTAAAATTCAGAAAACCCAGGACTGTGTACACATAGTTTGACACATGTAATGATCACATCTATCACTTATAGAGAGGTAAAGGCTGAGAGAAGAGTAACATACTAAGCGTGGTGGGGAGGGAATCCATTTCCTTGGCTATCTCACATGCTTATCGGGGGCTGAAAAGCGTGATACATATTCAGCTCTGTTCTGCTGTTAAAGCCTCACGTGGCTAATTTTTCAGAGTGCTTTTCTCCATTTGAATAACTTACAGGCTGGGGCCGCTGCTGAAACCTGACTCCACAGTTGCTGCTGAAGGCATCGAGCAGACGCTTTGGGTTCAAATTGTATCCATTTGCTGTTGTGTGCAGCTCCCAATTCTGGTCTTTGTAGAAACCTCCATCCAGCCCTGGCTGTCAGTGATGCTTTGTATCTGCCTTGTGCTAAAGCCAGATTCTGATATGCTGGGATTACACATTAGCAGAAACAAAAAGAAAAGTTAACTTTTAAAAAATCTGTCTGCATCTGATCTATGTTTGAATGTAATAATCAATGAACAAACATCTTGGGGGTTTCTTTGGTGACGCCAAACCTATCTTGTCCAGAGATGTGGGGACTATATGGAGACACATCTGGATATCCAGCTTTTCCACTTCCAGGTTTAAATGGCTAGGGCAGGCAGAGTATCTGGAGGCCTTGGTCTATTTCTTTAAATTTTATGATCAAAAGAACCTATGAGGACTTCCCCACATTATTGGGTGCTGACCTCTGTTACTGGAGGTCAGTGTCCAGTTTGGTTCCAGAATTCTGGGGCTTAGATAAGAATGAAGGTGAATCCCAAAGGGTCTACAGTCAGGCAAGCTGGGCCTGCTGATTTTTTTTCCCTTGCTGAGCTCTGTCAAAGAAAAGTTCATGCCCCAAGCAGGCAGGGGCTGTAAGCCCAGCAGGGCTCCGGCCTGCAGAGAACCCTGGTGAAAACTGCATGCTCTGCTGGGTCCTGAGCAAACACTGACAGCAGAACTATTGTTGCTTCATGAGTCCCAGTTTGGGGGCAGTCAATTCGGGAAGCAGTTAGCCATGCCTCCTATTCCCACCCTGCAGTCTTCTCCCTCCTTTCAACCCACTATTTAAAACCAAAATTGTGCTGAACTGGTGTCAAATTCTAGGCCATAACATCATCCCTGGTATGGCTTCACAATATTTAGAACCTTCGAATGCAAGAGACTGGAGAATCGGCAATTAGGCACCGGGGGACTTGACCAGGTGCAGAGCGGTGGCAATGTGATTTTTCTAGAGATGCACAGCTAATCTCTGCTCTCAGCACTCCATTCCTCCAGTTAAGAGCTGGTGGGCTCACCAGGGGTCTCATGGCCTCTTCAGTTGTCCTTAGGAAGGGAGCTGCCTCCCTCTCCTAAACTTGTTACCACCCACTATCTGGGAGCTCACATAATCCCAGGCAAACTGGGACTCTCGGAAATAAAGGAGGCAGGGTTTTTGGGCTAGACCTGATGTTACAAGATCTTAGAAGGCTGAGGAGAAAATTAGAAAGCTTCTGCTTAATGCAGTATAATCCTCACTCGGTAGACGTGGAAGGTGAGGAATGGCCACACTGTGGGAACTGTATCGGTAACGTCAGTGTCTTCTGCTGTTTAGCTCACTCTACATTTCAGGCCCTTTCTGTAGAAGGGAATGTTTAAGAATGTTCTCCTCCCTACTCCACGGAGGAGAACACTAAGGCCTGCTGTATTTCATGAATTAGGAGCCCAAATGAAACTGGGCTTAAAGTCCAGTTTTACTGCTTCTGGGGAGAAAATAGAAGAAGAAAAAAAAAAGACCCATTTGCATCTAGTGTTTCATCTCCTCCCACAAGGGAGCTTTTACAGGAGTGCCTAGCGCCTTGTTGTTTATTGGCTGCTTCTCCTCATCCGCTTCTCCTCCAATCATGTCTGAGCTTTGTGGCAAACCTAGCTACCCACCCTGACTATTCCTGCACTGAAAAGGAAGTCAGGTGTGGAATGTAGTCCAGTTTTAAAACATTTACCAAATGTATACAAGGCTGTGAGTTTGGAACTTTGCATCATCAGGGTGAGGATTAAACATCAGAGCTTTAATCATTCCAAGGAAGTAGTAAGCTGCAACCCCAGGACAACATCGAACCTGTTAACAGTCAGCCTGTAATGGCAGCACTCCAGGACGGAGGCAAAGAGGAGTACTACAGCAAGTTTGGGGGCAGCCTGGTCTGAGTTTCAGGCCAGCATTGCCCCATAGTAAGACCCTGTCTCATACGATAAAAATCAAAGTCAAGAGGCATAGGACTTAAAAGGCACACATTAACCCCTAACTTAACATGGTCAGTTATGTAATTTAGGAAAGTTCCATAGCTGCCTGAGTCTCCGTTTGCTCACTTATAAAGGATTAAAATCCCTGACTGGTGAGGATCAAAGAGGGGAGGGGTGTGGAAGAAGGGGGAAGGGCTACAAAGTTGCTCTTCATTAAGGCAGTGATGTCCCTCTTCACACCGCATCTCTGCACTGTTGTCCCCTTGATCTTTATCGTGCTGCATAACATAGATCATCTATGAAGCAGAATAGGTTTGCCTCCATTAAGTCAGGCAAACCTGTACCTTTAACAGAGTAGCCAAAAGGTTGGGAAAGACCTCCTCCCCCTCCACTTCTCTTTCCTCTCTCCTCCCCAACCCCTTTTCCCTCCTCATTCTTTGTCTTCCTCCCTCTTCCCCACCTTCTGCCCCCTTCCTAGCTCTGTGCTATTGTATGTCCTTCTGCAATGATGAACATGTACCCCAGCCCCACCTGACTTTTAAGCACCAGAAATATGGCCAGTATGATAAGACACTGAATTTTTAATTTTATCTAATTTTGATTAATACAAGGAGCTACAATCCCAAGTCTGGTGGCATATGGCTTGGCTGTCTGGGCTCTGCCTCAGAGGAACTCCTGAACTCAACACACACACTTCCAGATTTATCTCATAGAAATCCATCCACAGCGAGCAAAACTTACTCTTTTCTTTTATTGGCTTATTGTATGATTCTCGCTTCAGTAGGCATTAGAACCATCTGTTTTGATAAAAAGCAGTCTGTTGGACCCACCCCCAGAGTGTCTTAGGAGGTTGGCCTGAGGTTGCCATTTCCAGCACATTACCAGCTGTTGTTGATGCTACTGGTCTAGAGACCATACTTTGAAAATCTCTGGCTCCTTATTGGGAAACCTTGATGCTATAGCGGAACGCACAGAGCCAGACCTACTCAGACCCAAGGTCCTAGGGCAGTAGTTTCTATGTGAACAGTGGTTTGACCCATGAGATGCTCTGTGGAATCATCTTTGGAGCTTTTAAAGTTCCCAAAAGGGAGACCTCACGGCAGACCACTTAAATTGGCCTTTCTTGGGGACAAAACTGACACAGGAATGCTTCCTAAAGCTCCTCAGATGGCCCTGACAAACTCTCATACTGGTGGGGCTTGAAGGAATTTCTATCTATTGGATAATAACAATAAATTCATTTTATCCTATGTCTTAGGGCCATTGGAGGATCAGATGAGGCTTTGAATGTCAACAGGTTTTTTTAAAGGGACATAGGATTTAGGCGCTGGCATCTGGGCAAAACCAGTCTCAAGTGATAATGCCATCCCTGTGCAGTCAGAGTAAGGTGCTTTCTGTGCATTGCCTTCCAGTACTGTCCCAGCGACCAGGCCACAGCAGGCACCGATGCTGAGCACGTGCAGCAGTTCTACAACCTCCTGACCGCCTCCATTGATGTGTCCAGAAGCTGGGCCGAGAAGATCCCGGGATTCACTGATCTCCCCAGGGAAGATCAGACGTTACTTATAGAATCAGCCTTTTTGGAGCTGTTTGTTCTTAGACTTTCCATCAGGTATGTCCTACTGTTTTATCTTCTCTCAGCCTTCTTGTGTACAACAGTGAAAAGTTTGTTCAAGAAGCAAAGGTGAAATGTGTTCAAACATCAACACACTGAGCGGTGGGGAACAGAAAGCACAGGAGTGGCAGCTAGGACCCGGGTTCTAGTCTGAGGTCTAACAGGAGTAGATACAGCATTGCCTCACTGGAAGTCTAGCTTTTATCTATGCAAAACAAAGAGGATGGATTCAGTGGTCCCTCGAGTCCTGTGGGACTGTCCTCGTGGTACGGAAGGTGTTTGTGGAAATGCTGGGTTTGCCTTATAAATTTCTATTTCACAAGTGACTGTTGCGACATTCCTGATGGGTCTCTGACTCCACAGTTGAGCCCCCTAGTCAAAAGATTGGTCCAGCCTCTAGTGTTCAGCAGCAGAAAACATGAGGGGAAGTGGATTTTTATCTGTCTGTCTATGTATGTATGTATGTATGTATGTATGTATGTATGTATGTATGTATGTATCTAGCTATCATCTATCCTTGCTTGTAGATAAATAGGTCTCACTTGGTAGCTTAGCCTGGCCTTAGACTTGCAGCTGACCTTGGAATCTTCCCTGCTCCAACCTCCACAGTTCTGGGACCCAGGAGTGCATTTCCATGCCCAACCAGAAGTGATATTTCAAATAGCTGGAACTCCAGACCTATGCTCCTCTCTACACATGTCCTTTAATATAATATATATAATATACATAATAAAAAAACATATACATGTTTTTGTATAAACATGTATATGTTTTTTTATTCACCCAGGGCATATTTAATTCAATCTTTCTTGCTTTATTTCAACTATGTATTTCAAAGATATTACCCGAATTTCACAAGGTGTTATAAGAAAAACCATCCTTCCCTTCCCTCTCTTCTCTCCATCAAGTCCTGTCTCATATTGTGACACCAAAAACTCCTGCATAAAATGTAGCTCCGCTGCCTTTTGACCTGGTAGGTAGGCTATAGCATAAGACTGGAATCTGCATTTTTAACTCATACTCTCTTGATTCTGAAACCAGTGGTTGGAAGTCCATGTTCCCACTGTGAGGTAGAAGCATTCTGTCCATCTGCCCCCTCTCCAGTATGGAGGGATCCGAGGGAGACATGAGGGTGGTTGTGGCTAGAGTGTCAGATTAACTCAAGGCCAATCCAGAGCACACGAGAGCTGGTAGCAATGTGCCTGTCATCTCAGGCATGTAGTGAAGGATTAAGCAGAGGATAAGCTCCATGCAGGTGGACACCACACTTCACCAAGCTCTCTGCAGTGCCTGTCTCCAGGAGCTTGTCAGCCTTGGTGCTCAGGAAATACCCGCTGGGTGAAGGGATGAACAGAGCTGTTCATCCAGAAGCACAGTTAGGAAGACACTGGCTTGTGGATGCAGTCAACCTGGAGAGATACATGGATCGAGGCATTTTTAAAGTTAAGGAGAAGCCAATATGAAAATAAGAGAACTACAAAATTGAGAATTGGCCGCCCCTCACCCCCTCTGCATCCTCCTGTGTGCGTACTGTGCATGGGCTTTCAAAAACCTTCATTTTATTCCATTCCCTCTGCAACCTTAGGAAATTATGATTAAATTCATGTTTCAGAGATAAGAGAAAGGAAGTCTAGAGAGATGAAAGGAGTGCCCAAGGTTACACTGCTAAGCCATCATGTCCGAAGGAGGTCCCAGGGCTCCTTTTCTGAGAAAGGGGATGGTCATGGACAAATTGGCAAATTTAGAAACAGCCCTCTATGGCCCCCTTATTTAAGTTCAAGGAGGTAATATGTTCTGCCACCTTTAACTCTGTGATTGGCACTTGGAGAAACTTGTTGCTTTGAGTTTGCATAATGGAATTACAGTGTTTAGCCTAGGGCCTTATCAACTTTTGGCATTGAAGAAAATAAGGGATCAACCTTGACTACAAGCCCAAAGGGAAATCTGTTTATTGCAGAGACAGGCTATTGCACGGCTTTACTTGAGGAGATCTCCCGACAAAGGTTTATTCACCCTAAACAGGGGACCAACAATAGGCCAAAGAAATTATTTTATCCCAGTTCAGGGTAGCGAACTAGTGTGTTTCCTGGGTTAACGACCAGGAGCATATATGAGGGTTTGCTTCCAGGAATATGGGTGCTCTCCCCAACAAGATATGTCACCAAAAAATGTCACACCTAGCATGGATAATAAATAGCCTCCCCAAAGTTGTGTAGATGGGTGCCCTGCCAGTTTTCTGCCTCCTTCACCTCAGTACCTCTCTTGACTGCATGCAACTGGGTGGGGCAGTTCTGAGGGCAGGAGGGAGTTGGTGGCTACAGTGTCAGGGGAGGATCTCATGACCCTCTTCTCATACCTGTGAGGGAACCTAGCGGGCCTGATATTGTGAGGGACTCCTGTGAGTAATCACAGCTTCTCTGGTTTCAACATAGCGACAGGTATGAATCAGCTAGAGGACATTGTCCACAGCAGATGTGATGTGCTGGGCTTCCCCTAGACCAAGGGTCCCCAGCCTTCCTAGTGCTGCGACCCCTTAATACAGTTCTTCATGTTGTGGTGACCCCCCCAACTATAAATTATTTTCATAACTGTAATTTTGCTGCTGTTGCAAATCATAATATAAAATCTCTGATATGCAGATGGTCTTAGGCGACCCCTGTGAAAGGGTCCTTTGACACCCACACCAGAGGTCATGACCCACAGATTGAGAACCACTGCCCTAGAGATTCTCTGAGGGCTTGCCTCGCCACATTCCATCCCAGACAAGCTAGAAACCGATCCTAGCACTGGGAGAGCAGGCGTGTTAGCCCGAGTTTCTTAAGGACATTAGCACAGGTGGCACAGGCTGTTCCCAGGAGCACACCTTTGTCCATGGCAGTGCTGGACACAGTTTCCAGGGCTGCCGTGCAGCGACGCTGGCACCCGTGTACTGTATAGCACGTTATCCAGACTGAGAATACCCGTCTCACGTGTCTCTCCTTCCTCTGCTCACCCCCAGGTCAAACACTGCTGAAGATAAGTTTGTGTTCTGCAATGGACTTGTCCTGCATCGACTTCAGTGCCTTCGTGGATTTGGGGAGTGGCTCGACTCCATTAAAGACTTTTCTTTAAATTTGCAGAGCCTGAACCTTGATATCCAAGCCTTAGCCTGCCTGTCAGCACTGAGCATGATCACAGGTGAGTGCCCACTTCCGGAAGGCAGAGACCGCATTCCCCTTTTCTCTTGCCTGTGTCGAGGTGGCTTCTGAGCTTCATTACAGCTAACTAAGAAAATAACTGCCACTTTTCTGAAGTCCACCAAGTTCGTCCTAATTTAAGCAAAGAAAGCATGTATCTACAACGTACTTACATGAGCTTCTAGGGAGGGGGATTGGTGCCATTGAGTTATCATTACAACCCGATTCCTCTGGAGCTCTGTTGGCAGTTGACCTGGCTGCTTTAAGGCTGTTTTTACAAAAGGTTTTCAGAAAGATAATCTTAGTCAGCCTGCCATTTCTATGGCCCCCTTCCCAGTTCTTGCCTAGAGACTTTAGTAAAGCAAAGAACTATAGGCATATGGCATCAACTATAGGCATCACTTACTAATCCTGATTGGAAGAGAATTGAGAAAAATGTGTATTTGTCAAAAATGAAAATGACTCAACTCCACAGTTTTTAAAAAGTTCAGAAAGAGAAGTGTAAATTGTGTTTTGTTTCTGGGTCTGAGGAGAGAGCTCAGGCAGCTTTGCAATGATGGGGAGAAGAGTTCAATCCCCAGAACTCAAGGATGTCCTGTGGCCTAAACATACCACACACACACACACACACACACACACACACACACACACACACCACAAAATGTTCAGTTTCTATATTATGTTACTTGGTACATATATTACTCTCTTGGTACGTGTCCCATCACCCCATACCTAGAGGTCCTGCTCTTGGCTCCCCTTCACCTCTCACCCTTAAAGTTTCTTATTAGGTTACATCTTCATCAGCGATATGAGGGCCTGGGGAGGTACAGGCTCCAGAAGGGTTAACTGAATCTGAAGCTCCCTCCCTTGGGTCAGACCCAAGCCCGACTAGGCTGATTGGCTGAGGGTCAAGTTCAGGCTGGATGTGTTCTTGGCTAGAGAAAATATTTCCCAGATAGGTGAGACCGACCATGTCCTTGGCAAAGCTGGCCTCTCCTTTCCAATGCAGCCTTGCTTTGCCGAAGCCAGTGGTTCTCAGCCTGTAGGACACAGTCTTCTCATTAGATATTTACATTACAGCCATGACAGTAGCAAAAATTACAGCTATGAAGTAGCAATGAAAACAATTTTCATTTTAAAATTGAGGAGGTCATCACAGCATGAGATTTCGGGAGATCACTGAATTAGGAACAGCGTGAACCCCCGGCCTAAACACTGTTTACACGCATCTGCTTTAGGTAATCTTCTGTGAGACAACTGTGTGCCCCTAGAGGCCAGCTGGTCGTGTAGCTGACTCCCTCCTCCTGGCCTTTGGTTCAGGTTAAGAAGCTCAGTGCTTACTAGGCTGCCATAGTCTTCCGAGACTATGAAACAAAAGCAAAGACAACCTCAGAAGGTATGAATCCCACCGACAGGGCTTTTGGATGTCAAAACAGAACAACCTAAAAAAACTGATGTCAGACCCGAGCATTCCATTCCCAAGACTCCAACGAGACTAGCCCCAAGGTCAGTTTGTCCTCCAGCCCCCAGGTCCTTTCCAGACACAGTCAGCGTTTCTGGGACAGTTACACATCCCAAACTGGAAAGTATAGAAAGACGGATTTTTTTTTTTGAGCCTTCTTTAGCTTTCTGCAACTAAATTCAGTTCATTGCCATATCAGTACGGAGACAGAAGTTGAATGTATGCCCGTTGGTGTAGGTGCTGTCTCATGTGTCACTGGATTTTCAAAGACGATGACTCGGATGCCTGGAGGAGACAGAATGTGTAAATTAATCCGTAGGACACAGACGGTTGAGCATAGTGTGGAGCTGTGTAAGGGTCCTGGAGTGTCAAGAGACCTCAGATGGGGGAGCAAAGGTCTCCAGGCTACTGTGAAGGGAATAATGATTATAAGCAACGATAAAAATTTCCTGAAGCTATTCCTGAAAATATGACTAACCTAAGTTTCACAAAGAAAATGGCTAAGAAGTCTAGATTCTAGTGATGGGAGAGGCCTGACAGGGAGTGCTGCAGGACATAGAGCCTTTCCTCAACCTTCCACACCCAATGAGGCAGGTGAGATCAGTGGAGAGCTACAGGAAGTTCTGCACAGAAAAAGATGATCAGACTTGCATTCTAGAATGATCTAGCATTCTAGCAATGGATCTGAGCACAGAGTGGGTCAGAGAGGAGAGAAGGAAAGTAGCAAGTCATATAGTGTAGGGGCTGCAGCTCACCAGGAGGGCCTAGCCTGGAGGCCCATTTCTTTCGTTTTACTCTGTGGAAAGTAATGGACACCAGCATACCAGGATTTCCCAACCTAATGCGTCCACACAGAGTCCAGAGCAGGAACCGGAGGAAGGTGGTGCTATCCTCTGCATCCCCCAGTGCAGTGATCAGAGCTGACCAGCCCACTGCCCACTCAGGTAGAGATTGCTAGAGGCAGTTTGGCACGGCAGGAAAAGCATGGGTTTCTGGCTCTAGCAACTCCCTTATTAATCTGGAGTCTGGCATTTCATTAGCAAGGGCTATTGAGTAACACATTTCTCTTCTCTGCACTTCTGTTTCCTCATCCACAAAATGGGAATAATAACATCCATTCCATGGGGTGGCAGTGTAGGTTATAAAAACAAAAACGAAAACAAAAAACTAAGTTAATGATGTCGCTAAACTGGCTTCGTGGCAGACATCGTTCTACTTGTGTTTCTCCTTGCAGTGTTGTTGACAGAGGCTCCTTCATGTCAGTAAAACGAAACGAGAGCTGGGCCTTGTGGCCAGGCCCTCCTTGTAAGCTGCAGCCCCTGCTCTGTTACAGCTTGCTCTTTTCCTCTTGTCCTCATGGGTTCATACATGCCCTTCTCATTGTAAACCTTGAGCAGTGCAAAATGAAACTCAGTGTCATGAAGAAAAGTTGGTATCTTTGTAAAGCAGTATGATCTGGGCATGATGATTCACACCTATAATTCTAACACTCAGGAGCCCAAGGCAAGAGGATGGTGAGTTCAAGGCTAGCTTGTCCTACACGGCGAGTTCCAGACCAGCCTGTCTCAAACAAAACAAAACAAAGTATAGTATGTTTGACGACTATTTTCTTAGACACTTGAGAGACTCAAAGGAGGGCAGCAATTACAAAGCGGTTTTGCTACACTGGCAATTGGCTGAGTGATTTGTCTGCAGGTCTTTCACACAGGGCAGCACAAGTCCCTGCCTTCATTCCTGCCAGCGTTACTGGAGCAAGCCGTCAGAGGTGCTGCAGATATTATACAAGCAGGATTAGCCCTGTAATAGCCCAGAACTCCTGGAATTTGGTAGCTGGGAGGGATCTGGGATGCATGAAAGCATTGGATGGTACAGAAAGAGAAGTGCCTAGGAAGCCAGGCCCATTGCTGTGCATATGTACTCTAATTTGAGTGGACATTCCCAAGAGCCTTGACATCTCGGATGCCTCATAATCAGAAAAAGTGGTTGTGGAGCATCAAATGAGGCTTAGGAATGATAAACTTCATCCCAAAAGTGGTCTGTTCAGAAACCAGAGAGGAACTTACGGAAGGGAGAAGGGATCTTAGAGCACTGGCCATTCTTGCTTCCAGAAGACGGCTTCAGAAATTGGAGAGCAGTGGTGGTTTACCCAAACATGAATGCCTCCCACTAATTAAATTTTCTTCTTCCTCCCCTTCTCTCTAAACCCCTCGTGAAATACTGGGTGGTGAGATGGGACAGGAAATAGTTTCTTTCTAATAACTCTCCCTTCCTACAGTAGCAGGGAGTTTCCCACAGTTGTGGTTTTTGCATCCCCCGTTCATCTGCCCTAACCATTGCCTCTTGCCAAAGCCACACCCCTGGAGCAATGGGAAGGCTTTGCTTCTTTGCCACAGATGGGGTGCAATGTGTTGATATCGTTTTGCAATCATTCCAAAAGAAAGTTAATCTAGAATTAACATTTTGCAAATGTCCAGGTATCGGGGCCTCTCCGTGCCAGGCTGCCAATATGTGGGAGTGTGAAGATGAGCTGGGCATGCACCCTGCTAACAGGAAGTTTGTAGTCTACCAAGATATGATATAAGGAGCTCTATGCATGGTGGTTAGTGTTTAGATTCTTCTGGTTTGGTTTTGGGTTTTTTTTGAGACAGTGTAGCCCTAGCTGTCCTGGAACTGACTCTGTAGACCAGCTGACCTCAAACTCACAGAAATCCCTCTACCTCTGCCTCTCTCTCTGCCTCTCTGCCTCTCTGCCTCTCTGCCTCTCTGCCTCTCTGTCTCTCTGCCTGGGTTTAAAGGCATCTGCTACTATGCCTGGTAGTGCTTAGCTTTCTAAGGGACAGATTAAGTGCAGATGAAGTCTGGGTAATTGCTGCATTTGGGGGAATTAAGAACACTGGACATACTTGTCATAAATAACTTCACAAAGCATGTAAAGGTCATTAGATATAAAGGTCATCCCAAATCAGGAAAACCAGAGATCCTGAGCATGACTGTGAAATGCCTCGAACAGTTGTGGGGAAATCATGGATGGTCAAAGTACTTTTTTCGTGTATGAAATCATGTACATGACCTGAGGCAGAAAGGTGAACATTTCAAAGAGGCCAGCCAGGCTATGACTCTGAATGCCTGCCTCTTCTGGAGAAAGCATGAAAGCCAAGGCAGCAGTGCACTCTGGGAAACAGTTTCACTGCCTCTCAAGGCAGCAGCTTGAGCACATTCCCTGAGCTCTGTGAAAATGTAAAGGATTTTCAGAGAAACAACTGGTTCATTGAGATACTTACCTTGTGGATTCATGCTATGAACTAACCTGGGAGTATAAGCATGTATTTTCCATCTAGTGACTGATAGGGAAATATGATCAAAAAGGTCCTTTGGAGCCAGATGGTAGGAGAAATTTTGGTGCTCAAATGGAGTTTTTTGAAAATTCCCCAAGGCATTCTTTCCAAGATTCAAGTCTTCTGTCAGGTAAAACAATGAGTCCTTTCTCTCCTATATATTTTTCCTGGTCTTATTGGAACATGACCTCTAAGACGGAGGAGGAAGAGAGGCAGATCCGGTGCTAAGATCAACACTTGGCTGCTCCTTCCACCTGCCTTTCCAGAGCTCATCTGCTCACTCTGAATACCTGGCATCAGATATGTGGCAAGGGCAAGTATGGGTGAAATTTGGCAAAATAATATAGTTTGGAAAGAAAGGGGAGCTCTTTCAGGATTTGGAGAGTTGAGATCTGAGTTTGAGTCTTTATCTGGCCATATCATAGCTGGATGATTCTGGGCAATCCTTCCTTATCTTTTCTGAAAACTAGTGTTTTCGCTTCTCACAGAGGTAAAGCCTTAGACCATTTAAGATGCTATAACAAAATACCACAGTGTGCGTAACTTATAAACAATGGCGATTCCTGTCTTGCACTTCTGGAGGCACCTTCCAAGTACCCCTCCCCCCACAACATTATCACATTCAAGGGTAGATTTCAGCACGAATGGGGGCATGGTGAGATCATAGTAGACAATAACATGTATTTATAGGTTTCTTATAAAGAATAAACTAGTATATAACCCACAGAGGAAAAGAATCGTCCAAACCTTCACTGTTATTGTCCTGAATGTTGTCTTCCAGCAAGAACTAACTCCTCAGAATCTATGAACGTCTTTAGCTTTCATATAATTGCTTCTATATGGCACAATCAGGGTTTCTTTTGTCTGTGCCTTTTTATGGGCTTCATACAAGAAGAGCAGTGATGTTAATATCTCGGCACATTTCTCCTCACCTTCGAATATGCAGCAGTGCTGGCACGCTTTCCCCTTCAGATAAAGCCTGTAAAGAAGTTCCATCTACATTATACTGACTGTGAACATTTTTCTGTGGGTAGCATGTGTTTCGTCATTCAGTTCAAGTCAACTCGATAATATTTACTGAATCTGGGGAGATAGGTAAATGGCCTGAGAGCAAGCAAGAGGACCCAAGCTCAATCCCCAGCACTTATGTAAAAGATGAGCTTGGGGGTGGGGTGCAATCTGTAACCCCAGAAATAGGGGTGGTGGTAGATACAGAGAGAGGAAGGTCCCTGGAGCACATTGGCAGCAAGCTTACAGGGATCAGTGAACTCGGAATTCATTGAGAGGCCTTGCATCAAAAACAAAGATTGAGAGTGGTGCAGAGAGCCTCCGCATACATCTGTATGCGTGTACTCACACACATACAAGCACATATGAACACACACAAATTTCCCACTAAGGCTCATTCTAAGCACTTGGGATATACTTGAGGGTTTCCCAAAAAAGTCTAAGTGAAAGGAGAATCTTGATAACCTTTAAATTTACCTTAGTGTCCCATGCATGACCAATATTAGTCGAACAAATGGGTTGTTAATATCAGCAAGCCTCTCAAATTAGGAAAATCTGAATTATTTTTAGCCTAGCATTGTTATTAGAAAATAATCTGACTTCCTGAGAGATGCCAATTTCAATTTAGTTTAATTTGGTTGTTTTCTATGGAGCATCTGGCCCATATCAGGTGCATAGACCCTTGTCCCTTAGAGAGTCGGTGGTGTTAGAGAGCAACACCTACTCAAAGACAGAAACGTACTTGTACACCTTGACCTGACTTGTGGCTTACTGGCCAGTGTGGGTTCTGGGGCTGCCCACCAGTCAGTCAATGCCGTGTGACTCAGCAAGGGCCAGCGGCAGGACTGCCTAGAGAAAGAGGTGAGGCTCAGAGCAGGAAGTCTCATTTGATGTTTGCTGTTTCAGTAACAGCCCCACTTCTTTTCTTCCTTCTTGGCTGGGACTGTGAAATTATCTCTAAGTTGGCCAAAGGCCGGAGAGCCGCTCATAAAGCTGGCGGGGGCGGGGGCGGGGGAGGATGGCCTACTGCTGAATGCTACCATCCCTTTCTCCAGGCGCTGCTCTCTGCTCTGAGGAAGAGAGCCTGGTGCTTCTCTTGTAGGCCAAGAGGCACAAGTGGGAACTGTAAAATAGCAAAAGTTAGCTCAATATGAGAAACTGACATAAAACTGTTTGAAATTGGAATAAGCTCCCTTGGGAGAGAGTTCTCAAAGGCAGCATTATGGGATATTAAAACAAGATGCCTTGGGAAATGAGGCTTGCAGAGACTCAGGGTAGAGATGCTGCCTGCCATTTCTACCGGGGTAGAAAGCAGCTCCAAGGTACGAGGACTGGCGAGGGCTGAGCCTTTCCACCTGGCATGCAAAGCACCGGACAGAGTGATAAGTTGCACATGCTGGTTGTGCAGGCCTGCACCCCTCACAAGCTCCCAGGTTATGCTGATGCTGCTGGGATTGGAGCCATTTTTTTGAGGAACAAGGGAACCTGTTGGTAATTGGGATTCTTTGACATTAATAATAGCTAATATTTTTTCAGACAGTACTGGCACTGTGCCAAGAGTTTTACATGTGTGGTTTTAATGTTGCTGAATACATTTGGAAGTACCTAGGATGAATCACAGCAAGAAAGCCAGTCAAAAGCAATTACAACAATGTAGACAGCAGGTATGAGAGATCTTGTCCAGAGGAAGTTGTAACTTTGAGAAGATGCTAGGAACGCCACACGGAGAGTTACTAAAGTGACTGGGCCAACCCCACCCCACCCTCCGAAGGAATCCCCAGAGATTATTATGAGTTTTGGGGAAGGAAGAGTTCTGTGCCATTAGAAGATAACATGGAAAGTGATGAATCGAGTTTTAAAATCATTTTTTTAAAAGAGTGTTTGCAAGAATATATTAAGTACCGACTGCATGCCTGGTATTATTCCAAGTACGCTGCATGTAAAGACCATTTAATTTCACAGCAAGAAGGAAGGCAACTGCCCTTATTAGCCCTCTTTCATAAGTATGGAAGTGGACCCCAAGTCACCCAGGTAAAAGCTGACAGAGCTGAGAAGTACAAAGAAGGGAGCCTCTGCCTGGAAAGTGAGTTTATAAGGTTCTCTACTTCTGTGAGCGTCTTCGCAGCTCCAGCTCATTGTTTTAATCTGAGCAGCTTTCGCATTTAGTGTTCATTTAGTCATGTCTTAGCTGGCTTTGGTCTTCCATTGCATAGATTCATCTATTGGAAGTGTTGTTAGGTGTGCTAGGATTGCTGCAGGAGACGGAGCAAATGGAGGGCGTTTCTCCTGGGAGCTTAAATCCAAGGGAAGAGGCAGGCAGTTGTCACATGAGTATCAGATTCCAAACTTGCTTGTCCTGCTAAGGGAGAGGATCCTGTACTATGAGAGAATCTGACCCAGACAAGGAGCCAAGAAGGAAGCTTCTTTGACTGGATGTGCAATGAGTGCCTCTAACTAGCTGAAGGGGGAAGAACACTTGAG
The DNA here is from genome assembly GCF_907164565.1 of Psammomys obesus. Classification (NCBI taxonomy): domain Eukaryota; kingdom Metazoa; phylum Chordata; class Mammalia; order Rodentia; family Muridae; genus Psammomys; species Psammomys obesus. Next base: position 4,269,664 of record NW_026589732.1, read on the forward strand.
CGTCTCCTTACCGCAGTCTCATTACTGCTGGGCAGTCCCAGCAGCTCCCTCTCCTGTCCTCCTCTCTCCACGCCCCCACCCCTGCCCCTTCTTCTCCTCCTGCCTCCTCCTCTTTCCCTTCAACCCCCCCCCCCCTTCATGCTCAGCAGAGCCATCTGTGACATGGAAAGCTAACAGGCCAACAGGAATCCAAACATGTCTCTGGATGAGAACTGCCTGTACGGTATGGCATGCTGTTTCCTTCACTGCTCTGACCCCACTGTCTGTGGTACTATTTGTCACAGGATAGGTGCTTAATAAGCATCTACTGGAAGAAGTAATTAACCACTAGTTAACTAAGGCCACAAAGAGTAGGAGGTTGCTGAAGTTCATCTCGGGATGGGGAGAAACTTTCTAACAATTGGAAGCAGTCAAAGGCAGGTAGCCAGCTGGCTGTGAGAGAAGGTCTCAGATTCGGTTTGAAAGAAACTGGCCACTTGCTAATTTCAGCCCGAGGCAAGTCACTTAACTCTTTGAGTCTTCTTACATATTAATTAAAGGTGATGATTATCCTGCCCCATTCTGAGCTACGGTGAGCGTAATCTACGGATTATTCAATGAGCTTTATCATCAGGTTAAAAGGTCTGGCCTGCCATTGGAGCTGGAAGCTAACTTTGGTTTTGTAGTGCCTTGTAGCAGAGATGCTCTTAGGTGGGACTTTAAACAAAGTGGGTCAAATCCCTTCCAGTGCACATGCACAATCTTTGTCATGTATATCTAATACTGTTTTGACGTCTCAGAAACATAATGTTTGACTTAAGATACTGAAAGGCAGGATGAATATTGTATAACTCTAATGCGAAAAGCTTGTTCGGCTAAATCGTTGGGGTGGGGACGGAGGATTTTTCGGTTGTTGTTGCTGAGGATTCAGCCCAGCACATCTCACGTGCTGAGTGAGTGCTGCCACTGAGTTACACCCCTCCCGCCTAGAAAAACCTTAACCTTCCCTGTAGACTCCTCCAGGAGACAAGAAAACCCACGTATCTGACTCCCTCTCTCCTTCCGTGTTATGAACTCCGCATTTCCACTCTGTAGCTGTTTGCCACTCTGCAGTGGGGAGAAGGGGGAGTCAGTGATTAGAATTTAAAGGAATCTTAAATTGCTGGAAAGGTCCCAGACACTTGGTGACCCCCTGGTGATCTGAAAACCTTGCTGGCTGCTCTTAGGAGTATGCGCAAAGACTGAATTTTATCGTAGCTCCTATGGAAAGACAAAGAAGCCGCAGATCCCCAGAGTGTTTACAACAACAAAGGAGGGGCGAGGTGCCTTTGGCTCCTAACAGGAGTGTCTATGAATTCCTCAAGGAATTCCAGGCCCAGCTGATCCAGTTGGCAGGAGGTATCGATCCCCACTTCAATTCACTGAATAAATAATGGTTGCCATAGTTATTCAGCAGCCACAACTGGCTGGAGAGCAGGGAAAACTCCATGCTCCTTTCTGTGAGTTTGGCCATGAGAAAGTCTGGCTCTAAGGTCCCACAATCAATCGCCACCCCCTGCATCCCCCTACCCCACCCCCACACACAAATCGCTCAGTTTCTTCATCCTGATAACGAGAGTGGAATCTTGGATGGTCTGTGAGACAGGAGGCCCTGGAAGGATGGGAAAGCCTCAGCTGATGGGCTGCTGTTTGATTGTGAGAGACACCTCCTCTCCTTAGCTTGTAAATCAGATTTAATGGATCTCAATGCTAATCGAATTAAAAACCAGCAAGTTAATGCCTGGTGGGATCATGTATATGACAGGGCTCCAGGAAGGACCATCTCCTACCTTGTTCTATTTTAACAATATTCTCCAAATAGCACTAACCTAGAAATTTTAAAAGAAGAGTAAAAGAGCCCTCCAATTATCTCATGAATATTTTTACGTTTTGTTTATTTTCATCCTTTATGTGAAGAAAAATTACACTTATTTTGTGTGTATGTGTTTATATGTATACATTCCACAGTGCATTTGCAGAGGTCAAGAAGACAGCTCGGGGGAGTCCTCGTCTCTCCTTCTACCATGTGGAGCTCAGGGACTAAACTCAGGTCAACAGCGTTGGCAGCAAAACCCCTCACCTGCTCAGCCATCTCACCAGCCCCAGATTTTATTGTTATTTTTGCACAAATGAGATCATAGCCTGGGTACTATTTAATATTCTCTTCTTCATTTACTGTTATCTGTGTTTTTCCATATTGTTTAATAACCTTCATACTTGTCTCTGACAGCTTCAGGGTCTTTTCCACGGTATAAACTTGCCACTATTTACATAACGGTTTCCCTTCTCTTCAGCTCTGCTCCTCTCTGCAGAGTTTCCTTGCTTGGGCTCTCAGGTGCGGGGTGGTGATAGAAAAATGCTCCACCAAATATTTCCGTACATACAGGGTTGTTGTCTTTATTTTCAGTCGGCTTTCTTCTTTGGATAAATTCCCAGGAATGGGGTAGCTTGGTCAGAGGCTACGAACATTTTATACCTCTTGGAACTTGCTGCCAAGCTTGCCACCTGGTCCTATGCTTTGGGGAAAACAAATAAAACTTTCGACAGCTTACTACTGGCAATCAGGATCCCTCAAGGTTCATGCTCAGTGTTTTTTCTTGAAGCACAGGGGCTCTGATAAACCAAGCAGAGAGGTTTGCACCTGCCTAACCAGCAATAGTTTCCTAGGGCAAAGTCAAGCGCTGCAAAGCTCTGGATGCTGGAGCTCTGTCTTCTGTTTGGTCTTGCAGCTGCCTTCACAAACTGAATGTCAGACATTGTCTCGGATGCTGCCAGTCCTGGTGTTGGTATCTGTAATATCATCTTAGTTGAAGGATATTTATATAAGGACCACGCTTTTCTGTCAGTTCACTGTGCAATGTTTCAGATGAACAAGAACAGGACGAAACGTTTGTTTCTTCCACTCTGTAACTCCCATTTTCCTAGGAAGCTATTAAGTCTTGAAGAGATTGGATCCCAAGGTAAAGAGCGGAGCCAGAACTGGTTTTAATTCCAAACTCAGGGCTTCTTTCTCTATAGAATGATTCACTAGACCAGAAACCTGCCAGTCACAAGGCACTGAGACACTGGGGTTGATTTCCGTGCTGTACTTAAGTACGTCTTAACCCATCTGCTCTGGAAGGGGTCTTCGGAGCCCTTACATCCAGCCTTCTCCCTTAAGAAGGTCCTAGTGAGAAGAGCACTTACCCAAGTCATATACACTAGCCACTCCATGACAATGCGGGTTTTCCGGTTTGCAGACCTCTTTTATTTGGGACAAGGAAGAAAAAAAAATGTCTGGTAGTTATTTCTTTTAACCTTTGCTTCAGGGAAATAACTTTTCTAACAAGAGCTATGACTAAAACAACTAAATCTAGGAGAAATGAGGAACTCATGCTTGATCACTGTTAGAAGAATACCTTCTGCCCCTCAAAAAGCAAAACTGTATATAAGGACAGGCGTGAGGAAAACACCAAGGTCAATGCATGCAAACACACACACATGAATAAACACAGTTTTTAGATACAAATGTACCAGTAGAAGTAAATAGGACAAAGGAGATCCTCCCCTCCCCTTAGAAAAGAGGGTCTACTGTACACTGGCTGTGAGAGCAAAGTCACTTGTATGGGACATCAGGCTCTTGTGTCATGTTAGTGAGACCCCGCCAAGCTTTCCAGCCAGAGAGCAAACTCCTCCTGGAAGATGGGCTTCAAACACCATCCTTCTGCAATTGTGTGCCTGAGAACATGACCAGCTTTACCACAAAGACTATAATGGTTAACCTGGGACTCCTCTTCCTTACCGTGTTGTGGAATTAAGGGGTACTCTCCGTGTCCTGAAAAATGACTGCTTTGTGTCTTCCACGGCCTTCCTCTCTGCTATGACTTTTCTTTTTGTGCCTTAGGAGGAACCGTGTGTTGAGGGGAGTGTGAGGCATAGGCCAATGGGTGTTCTGAGGGGAGAAAGAAACAAAGGAAAGGAGAGCTGGCTTTCTCCAATTCCAGCTAGCATGGAAGCACAGAAAAGAGCTTAAGAGCAGGCGTGGAGGGGCTCACGTCAGTGGCCCCCTCCCTGCTTTGGAACTGAAACATTAATTCACTTTCCTGTGCCAACCCGAATTGGCAAAACTGGCTGGCCAGCAAGCCCAAAGGGATCTTCCCGTTGCTACCTCCCCAGTGATGGAAATTGCATTTCCACCTGGTGCGTTCTGGGGAATCAGAAATCAGTTACTAGCTGAGCTATCACCCGAATCCACAAAGGGCATTCTGACTGTAAAAACGCCTAACCCATCTGGCAGAACAGGAGACCTTGATTAAGGCTGTTAGCGCATTTTTGACCTGTCCGCAGAGCTTACCTTTCTCTGTCCTTCTACAGAGCGACATGGGTTAAAAGAACCAAAGAGAGTGGAGGAGCTATGCAACAAGATCACAAGCAGCTTAAAGGACCACCAGAGGAAGGGACAGGCTCTGGAGCCCGCCGAGCCCAAGGTCCTGAGAGCACTGGTGGAACTGAGGAAGATTTGCACCCAGGGCCTCCAGCGCATCTTCTACCTGAAGCTGGAGGACTTGGTGTCCCCACCCTCGGTCATCGACAAGCTCTTCCATGACACCCTGCCTTTCTGAGCAGGGCGAGCGTGAGAGCAGGGAGCCACTTGCTCTGCTGGCACCTGATCATTCAGCAAGCAGAGGGATGGCTCTGAGCACCTGCCACTCTGTCCTTCCTTCAGGGGAAAAGAAGCTCCCATAGAAAGCAAAGACTTTTTTTTTTTCCTGGCACCTTTCTTTCCAGCCTAAAGCCAGAAACCTTGCAGAGTAACGTGTTGGGGTTGTGTTTTATATTTAGGCTTTGGAGGGTGGGGTGGGAGGGGGTGAAATAGTTCATGAAGCTTTTCTAAGAAATTGCTGACAAGGCACTTTTGGATGATGCTATCCCAGCAGGGGAGAGGAAAGGATAATATAACTGTTTTAAAAAACACACACACAAAAAAAAACAAACAAAACAACACTTTCTGGGGAATACGATTATGGTTGCTTTCTACTTAAAAATAAGAGCAGCCAAGGGCTGTTCACCAGGGTAGGCCGTGTCTTAAGACTGATCCCTTTAGGATATACTTCTTGTGTTGAGGGTACATACATTGTGCAAACAAGGCAGAAAATTCCCTTTTCGTTTATATATTCTTCTTTTTAAAAAATGGCAAAAGATGGAAGATTATCTATAAATCAGACTTAGCAAAATAATGATGGCTGTTTGCTTCCATGTACAAGTGCAATTTTTTTAAAGTGCTGTCTTACTAAGTCTTGTTTGTGAACTCTCTCTTATTTTATGTGAAAATAAGAAGGAAGCAGTCATGTTAGCAAATGACACGCTCATTTTCCTAGCAAAGGCTTGATCCACCTGCCCTGTAGAACCCTTTGGAGATATGGCCCTTCTGAGACTTTCAGGCCATTCTCGATGGAATTCAACCCCTGTGACTATCCAGCTGTCCTGAAGGGGGAATCAACTTATAAAATGGATTGCATACAACTGTGTTCTCTGTGTCTTATCAACCTGGACAGAGCTCTCTAAACCTGCTTCAGTTGTAGCAACTTCCTGAGTCACCCATTCAGAAGTCCAAGCAGTGTGGGGTGAACCAATCAAGTGTTTGCTTCCCCTCATGGAGAACGTGCAAATAAATAGGAACTGGGTCATACAGGGTAAGCACCAGAGATGATAAGGATTTATATATATATATATATATATATACATAATTTAATTTTTGTTATTGGTTAGAGAAAATTTTGGAAAGCAAGCAAATCATCTTTTTAAAAAAAAAAAAAAACCAACATAGTATTAATGTGAGTACTAGAAAAGATTCGTGGGTTGCGGTTCAACATTCCGTGTTTGTGCCCCTTTTATATGTTTCTACTGTTGATGCCATATTATTATGAAATAATTTGTTGCATAGTGTCCTTATTTGTATGAACATTTGTATGCACGTTACATTGTAATAGCTTTGCCTGTATTTATTGCAAGACCACCAGCTCCTGGAGGCTGAGTTACAGAATAATCAAATGGGGTGTTTGTGGTGACTTGAACACACCAATTAGAAATTAAATAAGCATATATATATATATAAACATAGCAGGTTACATATATATATATTTATAATGTGTCTTTTTATTAACCATTTGTACAATAAACGTCATTTCCGCGCGCTGTTATTTTATCCTTCATTTGCAGTGACCTTTAAGGCAGCACTGTTTAGCACTTTGATATGAAATTTTTGTTTATGTTTTGCTAAATTCAAATAATGTTTGAAGATTTTTGGGTCTAAAAATCTTTATATTATATACTCTGTATCAAGTCAAGATACCTTTGGCCGTTTTGCTAAGACTCAAACTTTGAATGTCAAACTGATGTCACAGTAGCTTTTGTTAGCTTTAAATCATTTTTTGCTTTAGTCTTTTAAAAGAAATAACAAAACTATACTGTTTATATTGTCATTAAATTATACAATCAAACAAATGCCAAATGAATTGCCTAATTGCTGCAAAGTATAACCCAGATAGCAAATCATATCCTTTCCTTTCCTTTTTTTTTTTTTTTTTTTTTTTTGTGCAAATCATTTGGATATTTGATAATGTGTTTTGTTTGTGTGAGATTTTACGATATTACTTTTCTACCAAGATGACAGGGCCTGGAATGTTAAGATTTTGAACCTCAGACTTGGAAGGGGGGCCTGGCTCATCATCTGATCAGATCTCCTGAAGTTCACAGTGAGAAAACTGGGGCCTGTTGCAGGGCAAACAGCTGCAGTTAGACTAGGACTTAATTCACCTTTCTTTAGCCTTCCCCTACAACTCACTGCATCTATAGTAAAATAGGCTTTTAAACATAGTCACTCATATTAACATTTTACCTGCAGACAGCCTTGAATAAAGTAGTACGTTGGCATTAATTTGTTGAGCTTATATGCAAACATAATAAACATTATTAAATATCAGGAAAGCTAACATTTCACATGAGATCGCTTCAGACCAAATTCAAATTGAATTTGAATAAATTAGAAGTACTGAGCGTACATAACCTTCTTGTGCACTTTGAGTATTCAAAAGTTAATCCTCGTTTTTTTTTTTTTTTTTTTTTTTTTTTTTTTTTTTTTGTCCTGTCTGAAAAGCAAAGCAAAGCAGAACAGCAGCACAGTGCTCTAGGGAAATGCTGTTCCTTTTTTGTCTTCACATCACCAGACTGAAGGGAAAGGACTGTCTGGGCATCGTATCTGCTGGTTTGAAGAAATGACAGAGCTGTTTTAGTTACAGGGCCAGACACTAGTGCTAAAAGGAAAGCCTCTGTAGCCAGTGTTCTTCTGTCTTCCGTAGTTATCACAACTAGGAGAGCCTCTCAAGTCATCTAGCTGTTCAATTCTTTTTTAATGTTGACACACAGTGTACACAGAGTGGCTGGCACACTAGCTCTGAAGAGGACAAGCATTAAAGAAGGTGATCCTCCCCTCGAGGGAGAGCTCTCTCAGTGTGAAATCAGGAACCCACTCACTGTTCTCGGAGAGTGCCTTGCTTTTGTTTCAAATGGCAGAGTTTCCCAAGCCCAGCTCCTCTAACAGCATTGCTTTTCAGTGTGTGTTAACCTGTGGTTTGAAAGAAATGCTCTTGTACATTAACAATGTAAATTTAAATCATTAAATTAAATTACATTTTACCAATGGCTACTGGTGTGTTGAATGAACATGCTTCCTTTTAACAGCTTTCTTTTAATCTGTGTAGTGATGTTTACTGGGAAGTCTTTAAACGCATCCACAAATGGATTTTTTTTCTAAAGGCTTAGTAGTGCTGCAAAATTAATAGATACTCTGAATTGGGAATGGATTAAATCTCGGTGATTGGGAAGAAGGACACTAAATTCAACAACCATTTATTGACAGTTTCCTGAGGGCAAGGCATGCTGGGTGGGCCTAGAGCACACACATACACACACATACACACACAGGCACAGGGGCACACGAGCACACACACACAAAGACACACACAGGCACAGGGGCACATGAGCACACACACAGACACACATGTGCCCACACACACACATGGGCACACACAGGCACACATACACACAGAGACACACGGGCATCCGATCCGCACACACACATGCACACGCACACGCATGCACACATCCTCTATGTGAAATTCCATTTCTCTTCCAACTCTAGAGACCATGGACGGACTTAAACATTTGCTGCCTGGTCTTAGAGGCAAGGCAGAATTATTTTTGCATCAGGATGATGCTGTTTGTGAACCCAGAATCCTGACAGTTGAGGCTGTGGTTCTCCAGCACTGAGCAGTGTGCTCTGTCCCACCTCCACTCGCTCTTCCCGACCCACTGCTGCTGCCTGGACCAGAAACCCCTTCTTTGTAAAGGCCACAAACACAGTTTTGTTCAAACCCATCCCAAAACCTCATAGAGTCTCAGTAGACTAGTCTTTTTGTGTGTTGATACCTTGAAAGCAGAAGTGTTGGGATTGCCCTAAGGAAGTTCACCAAAGCATATTAAGCTTTTTCTGTGTCCAGCAGGTTCATTAGCTCAACAATAAAACATGCTTATTAAGAAATGAAGGAGAGATACAGCAGCTCTTCATCTGCATGTGAATTAAAATAAATGGCAAGCCAAAAGCAATACCAATAATAACAATAACAACAATATTAATAAAGCCTTTGAGAGGACCATAGGGACAAAGGCCTTGTTTGAATAGGAAGGGACAGGAGAGCAGGGATAAAATAGTAGATTTACCTGTAGCTGGAATTTTATGAATGTACAAGGATGAACAACAGAAAGTTCATTGTTGACTTTTTCCCACTGTGGAAAATAAACATTACACAAAAAGTACCACCATTTCAACGACACGGTTCAATAGTGTTAAGTACATTTACACTGAGCAAGCAGTCTCAAGAATTTTCTCATCTTGCAGTGCTGAAACTATGCCCATTAGACAACTCCCCATTTCCCACTCTGAGCTCCTGGGAGTCTTTCCTGCTTCTGCAAATTTGACCAGAGGATTTGTTCCTTTCTGTCTTGCTGATTCCACTTAACACAATGCAGCCTTGCCAGCATGTTTTTCTTTGCTAAGGCGAAATAATCCATCGTAATGTACAGTCCACATTTGCTTATCCTCTCCTCTATCAATGCACACTTGGAGTATACTGGCCTGTGGCTATGGTGAATAACAGTGCTATAAACGAGAGATGTTCAGAAGTCCCCACGCCCTGCTCTCCCCTCTCTGGCTGATTGTTGCCTTCTGGGTTGAAGTAGGATTTAAGTGTTTTCCAGGGATGCTCTTGATTATATGTGCATTTTGTTACTGTTTTCATTTACTGTTTGGGGGGTTTTGTGTTTTGCTTTGTTTTCTTAGCCACTGGTTTCAGGGGCTCCTCCCCAAGTTCCTTCTTTCAGGAGAGGTCTGAAATTTTTCTCCCAATCATGGATGTTTATGAACCTTTGTTCTAGAACTAAAATCTCAGAGGCTTTTTGTACTGGTCCAGAAGTTTGTCGTTTGAAAGCCCTCTGACAGCTGAAAGATCCTAAGTGTTCAAGGATGATGATTCTGCCCTTCTGTTCATCACCCTCACGGAGGATGGAATTCTTCAGGAAATGTTTCCTAGAACCTTCCTCAGGATGGCCCCAGGCTGCTCTGTGACACTGCTGGGGGGTGCCATGGCTCCTGTCCCCTCCCAACCTATGCTCTTGTCTCTGTATCAGTCCCATTCCATGGTTCCATTAGAGTCACGATGAGTTTTCAGCCCCCTCTGTCATCTGTAATGATGTGCCCACTCCTCATACCTCCAGAGGTATTTGTTTTTCAGGGCAGAAAAGAGAGATCTAACATTGATTAAGCGCCTACTGCTTACACCAGATACTTTAGTAAGCATGCTTACCCATGGTGCCATCTAATGCTTAGTATTTCTTAGACAGTGTGCTTTTCCTCAGTCTGGAAAAGAGAAAGGAGGGTGAGAGGGGTTAAAGATCCCAAAGATAGCACATGGGTTCTTCCCTGCCACCCCTCACTGCTTCTGAAATTCAGTCATCAAACACCTGCTCATTCCTTGAACTGAAGCCACTTAACCTCAGTTCCTTGCTCATTAACAAAGGGTAGCTCCACCCTAGAACCTCAGCCATCATCTAGTACGCCAGTGGTTCTCAACTTTTCTAAAGCTGCAGCCCTTTGTGGTCACCCCCAAACATAAAATCATTTTTTTTTTTGCTACTTCATAACTGTAATTTTGCTATTGTTGTGAGTCATAATGTAAGTATTTTTGGAGACAGAGGTTTGCCAAAGAGGTTGATAACCCTGCAATACACACTGTCTTTTCTTCTTTAGTACTCTTCAGACTGCTGGATTCTTTACAGGTCCTGATCATACTGGCCCCATCCCTTGCTTAACCTTAGGCCCGCCGGACTCTGTACAGACCGGGTACTGCCTTGTGAACTCCCTTCGGTACTTCTCTTGCAACACCAGTCTTCTCTCCCCTCAGACCAGACTCCCATTCATCACGATTGCCCCTCAGATTCAGAGGACTTAAAACTTCTACTTCTGAGGCCCCACCCCTATCTGAGTTGCTATTGACAGTTGATGGTTGCTGGGAAAGGGAGAGTCACTTGTCTTTAGGAGTGTGGTTGCCAGTAGCTCCCAGGCCCAGTGAATGAGCCCATGTCCGTAGGTATATAGGCTGTAGGAACTGGGCTTGTTAGGTTATGAACCATTATTTTAAAGGGACATGAAGTTGAAAGAGAAACATACAGGGTTCCCTCGGAAGGAGAGGTGGGTAATTGGAAGGGCAAGGTGAGGGATGGATTTAATAAGATACACTGAGTTAAGTCACTATTGCTGAAGGCACCATGCACTTCAGACACAGGGCCACCCAGAGGCCCATGAGCTGGAGCTGACCTGAAAGTCTCCTCCCTAAGGACTAGCTTCATTGTACCAGAATTCACCGTGCAAGCTTCCAGAGAAAGAATCAAGAAACAGTCCTAGGCTGTGACACCTGTGAACCTTAACCAGCATGGCACAATAATCTCAAGGGTTCAGTAGTGGAGTGTGTACCTTGGTGACAACCAACAGCTCTCCAATCGGATTAAAACTGGCTCAACAAGAGGGATATTATGCCTAACTTGAAACCTAGCCAACTACCTGCGGCCAGTGAAGTCGTGGATCCTGGACGAGAACCTCCAACTGCCACTCTACCAAACCAGCATAATCCCTACGTACACTCTAATCAATGGTCCTTACACGCACAGGTAAGTGTGATCCTTAGCCCTCATCAAGGTAACATCTCTTTGTAGCAGATGGAGACCATTATAGAAAACCAGACAATCAGAAGGCACCATTTGCATATCTGTGCAGCCCAATCCCAATGGATGTATCTATAATACAACTCCCACACCCGAGGCTCAGGAATCATTGTAGACCTAATGATTGTAAGAACCAGAGGATCAGGGAGTTTGCTGTGAGACTGTGTCCCCAGGGATTTCAGAAACTATCCCGATAAAACTGCACCAACATGACTGTCTAAACATGATCTGAACAAGGACAACAACAGATATGTCAAAGTGAATGGAGAAAATTCCTAATTCTACAAAAAGAATTACAGGGATCTAAGGATGCTGAGAGATACAGTGTTCCCCAGAAAAGCGTCTCAACTCTAATCCAATCACAAGTGGTCATCCCTGAGAACATGCATGCAAGTAACGTTATATAGACTGAGCAGGTTGGATTTATGTATTTAGGAATATACGTGTGTAACAACAGTTAATGCCAAAACAGGGGGCTGGAGAGATGGCTCAGTGGTTGAGAGCACTGTCTGCTCTTCCAAAGGTCAGGTTCAATTTCTAGCACCCACATGGCAGCTCACAACTGTCTGTAACTCCAGATCCAGAAGATCTGACACCCACATACACACATACAAGCAGGAAGAACACCAATGTACATAAAAATAAATAAACAAGTAAATAAATAAATGAAAAGAAAAAGAAAAAAACAGGTCATGAATTTGGAAGAAAGCAAGGAAAGGGATAGATAGATAGATAGATAGATAGATAGATAGATAGATAGATACATAGACAAAGATGGATAGATAGATAGATAGATAGATAGATAGATAGATAGATAGATACATAGACAAAGATAGATAGATAGATAGATAGATAGATAGATAGATAGATAGATAGATAGATAGATAGATAGATAGATAGAACCTGGTGGCTCATACCTTTGGTCCCAGTGCTTGAAAGGTAGAGACAGTTAAATCTCTGGAAGATTCAGACCAGCCAGGACACACAGTGAGTGTCTGTCTGGGGAAAGGAAAGACATACTGTATACATGTCTGAAGTTTTCAAAGAAGAAATGAAAAAGAAAATTATTGCACTTGGGTGTGCAGTGTTATACCAACAGAGACTCTGTACATCTCAAGTGTTTACTGTATCTTTTGCTTGCATCAGAGGTCATGTATGGTGACTAACCCACACCAGCTGTGAACACACAAACACACACACACTTTTTTTGCGTACTTGACACCTCACCTACAAACTATTCTCAGAACATATTTGTGATGGCTGTCTTGATTGCCAACTTGACTGCATCTGGAATTAACTAAATCCCCCAATAGCTAGGCACACCTGTGAGGGAGTTTTGCTTAATTAAATCATTCGAAGTTCGGTGACCAGATCTTTGAGGTGGGAAGACACGCCTCTAACCTGGACTACACTTGCTGGAAGCCTGTATGAAGGACATGAAGGAAGAAAGCTTTCACTCTGCCTGCTTCTTCTTGCCCTCTCTATCAAGTCCTTTCCTTCACTGGCTTTGGAGCCTATTTCTTTGGAATTCTTCTCAACTGAAGATCAGCTGAGACATTCAGCTTTGGGAACTGAGCAACTATGGGTTCTTAAACTTCCTGTTCACACCCAGCCATTGTTGGATTAGCTGGCCCACAGCCTGTGAGTCATTCTAATAAATCCTCTGTGTGTGTTTGTGTACATGAATTGTATGAATGTATGTATGTTTAAAGATTCATTCTGTAAGTTCTGTTACTCTAGGAAATCCTAACACAATACTCCTATCATTAAGCAATTCATGACGGTCTAAATGTGCAGGAGTGTGGTCATACATGAGTTGCATGTACACATGTACGTCATCCTAATCGGGCTGTTTTCTTGCTTTCTTACCAGGACATGTGTATTTAGTAGATTTTTCTTTTTTATTATTTGTGGGCAGGTAGTAGGGTGAGTGTGTGTGTGTGTGTGTGTGTGTGTGTGTGTGTGTGTGTGTATGTGTGTGTGTGCATGTGTGCAGGAGGGTGTATGTATCTGTGCATTGACATACAAAGGCCAGAACTTGATGCTGGGTGTCTTCCTGTATCTCACTCCATTTTATTTTATTTTATTTTATTTTATTTTATTTTATTTTATTTTATTTTATTTATTTGTTTATTTATTTATTTAGGTAGTTAGTTAATTGAGACAAATTCTCTCACTGAACCCCAAGTTCTCCAGTTCAGCTAGACTAGGAAGACCCAGGGAATCTTTCTGCTTCTACTTACCACCTCCCTTCTCCCCACTCCCGTCAAGCAATGGGGTCACATGGCCTTGGCTTTTTATATGGGTGGAAGGAACCTAAATCCAGGGATCTAAGTGGAGGCACAGCAAGCACTTTAGTGGCCTGCACCCGATGGCTGTAGTTTTTACTGTTTTAATCACTTAATGACTTTTCGTGTTTTTATTTTCATTTTTTTCTGTACTTCTTTACTTACAGGGAGCATTCATGCTATGAGACTCATACGGAGACCAGAGAACAGCTTTCAGGAGTCAGTTCTCTTCATCCACCACATGGGCCCAAGGAACTGAGCTCAGGTCATCAGGCTTGGCAGCAAGTGTCTCTACCCACTGAGCCACCTTGCCAGCTTGGTCTTTCTTATTTTAAAAGGATTGCTGTCCTTACATTTATATTTTTGTTTCTCATGTTGCCAAGGTACTATAGAAAATTAAAATAATATAAAATTGGAAATATGTAACTCTTTAAAAAGTCAAGTATTTCACATATACAAAATGAAATTTATTTAAAAGTGAAAAGTAACTAAAATATTTTATACATACAAAAACAATAATATAACAAACATCTCTGAACTTAGCCACCAACACAAGAACATCTAGAATCTCCCAGTGTCCAGTTAAATTTCCCTTTCTCACTCATATTCTGAACATTGGATAACCATTGGCTATTATATGTATTCCAAAGCAATATATGGCTTAAATATTGTGGGTATATAACTAGTTTTTCCTTGGGTCAAAACTGCATTTGAGATCCATCTATGACGTGCAGAGCTCTAGTTAGTTAATTTTCACTAGCCCTCAGCACTTCTTTTCACATGCTGTGCTCTCTCTCTCCATTTTGCTTCAGCCAACACACTGCCTTTAGGTTCTCACTCTCAACTCGTGCTGTGGTCATTTTTATATACATCTGCTCATGGGCACAGGCAGGAATTCCTCTAGGTTTTTAAAGTGCAATCCTGGCACCAGCACCATCTGCAGTTACAGACCAGTGGGATCAGCCACTTTGGGGGTAGAAGAGCCTAGTAGATTCCATCTTCCCCAACACCTTAATGTGTCACAATATCTTAGAATTATTAATCTGGCGATTACCAAAAAAATAAATCTTATGGTGTTTTATATCTATTTTTTAAAAGAATAAAGTTAATCTGCACAAAATAATGCAACCCTTTATCTTTCAGAACCAGCTAAGCAGGCCCCCGTCTCCCACTTTTACTCCCCACTTCTGAGAGGGTGTAGTTTCTGCCATCCTAACGACTAGAAATGTCGGTACTATATTCACACATCATGGCATCTTCTAGATGGCATTTGAGACAGTACAACTGTCGCCTGGCCCAGAGACGGCTCTATGTGTGGAAATATCAACTTGGAGGAGAGTCAAGGACACTATCATGATAGGCGGTATCTTGGGACGGTTTATAAATAAATGAAAGGCTGGTATTGGAATCTGTCTGATTTGTATTGTAACCCATATGTTAGCTAAGGGCTTTTTCTCCCTGGGATCTAGAAGAGATTATTTTAAACTCCGTTCTACAAATAGGAAGGTCCAAAGACCTCCTCAAGATAGTTACAAATTCTGCCAGTTTTTGTACCAGCTCTGGCTTCAGGCCCCCACTTCTGTTTCATCAGCTCTGCTCATGGCTCTTCTTGCTCTTTTGTGGTGTTGCATCTGTTTCTTGTGCTGATCTAGAAGAACGTAGATCTCTCACATAATTTCTACTCACAAATTATTGATAAGACTTTATCAAATTCTAGAAACCCAACTTACTGAGAATTGTGCCTTTTCTTCTCCATCCTTCTATCCATTCTTCCATCAGGACTTAGACTATGGAGACAAAGGTCCCTCCTACAGACCATAGAGAAGTGAGCTGGAAGGGATGGAGCCCCTGAGGGCTTTGTGAGGCAGCACTAGCCTGTGGGCCCTGGATAACTGACCAATAGACTCTTTCTGGGAAAGGAAAGCAGCCCTGAGTTAAGCCATGGTATTGGAGGCAAACTGTATCCCAAACAGAACACACAAGATGCAAGGGGAAAAAAATGCTTGTCTAAAAGACAGGTGGAAAAGATTCAGTGATAAGGGCAACAGCTCAGGATGAGTCACACATGATTTGAAGATACTAAAAATAAACCACTAAGATTTCTGTTCTAGTTTGCCTTCTGATGCTGTGATAAAACACTGACCAAAAGCAACGTGAGGAGGAAAGGATTTATCTGGCCTGTAACATGCAGGTCATAGTCCATCAGTGACAGAAGTCAGGGGTGGGACATGGAGGCAAGAGCCATGGAGGAAGGCCACTTGCTGACTCACTCTCAGGTTCACTCTCTGGCTGTCACTTAGCTGACTTTCTTAAATGCCACTCACAGTAGATTGGGCCCTCCTACATTAATTAGCAAGCCCACCCACCAGTCGGACCTAGGTGTTCCTTTGATGGTGTCTTTCTCAGAAGACTCTGGGCTGTATCGAGTTGAGAGCTGAAGCCAATGAGGTCACCATCTCAGATCACATGGATTTGTTCTGTATTCATTCAGTGTTGAGCCAGGCCTTGTGTTTCTTTTTCCTTGTAACTTCCTCATAACTCAACATTTTCTACTGTATGTGGGTTTTCTCTTATTATGCTCTTATTTATCCCTAGACATTTCATTTGGAATTTTTCAATTCCTGAGAGAGAAAACCTAATTGGGCCACACTGAAATTGCTGGACACTAGGTAGTAAGACACCCTTAGGGTTCACTCAGGTCTGGTTGAAGAGGGTCATGCATTGACCCTTTAAAAAAATGTGTGTGTGTGTGTGTGTGTGTGTGTTCATGCATCTATGCACATATGCATGTGGAGAGAGGCCAGAGGCCAATGTCAGGTATCTTCCCCACTCACGTTCCACCTCATTTACTGAGCTTAACAAATCATCCAAGCTGACTAACCAGCAAGTTCGAGGGAACTGCTGCCTTTCTCTGTGTCACCAGCTCTGGAGATCACTCTGCCATGCCCAGCTCTGTATATGGTGATGCAAACCCGGGCTCGTATGCCTGCACAGCAAGCCCTGTACCTTACCCATCCATCTCCCCACGCCATCCTATCTTGACATGCCTGGTTGCACTGGGGAGAACCTGGAAACATGTGGGCGGTGAAGGTATGCTATAGATGGAAGCTCAGCTTGGCTTATGGGCAATCATGGGGTTTAATGGAGTCATTTTTTTCTCTCTCTCTCTCCAGTACCAAACACAACACCTGGTTAGGGGGAGAAAGGCTTAGAAAATGCTCACTGAGTGAATTCAGGCTAGACATTTGCTGATGGGGTTGGAAGTGGAAAAATGTGAACTCTCCCCAAGGAAAGGAGCATGCCATGATTTTTGAGGTTGGTGTCCAGAGCCAAAGTGTCTAGTTTCATCTTTTTCTGAACTTCAGTGCAAAAGAGAGAGCGAGCAAGTGAGAGAAAATCAACACAACCCCAAGGAAGGTTTGTTTTTGCCTTCCCTTTAGAAAGCAGCTGTCAGTTTAACTTATTGCAAAATACTGTCAGTGATGAGCATGACTGAAAATGTGTTTTATCTGTAATTAGAGAGATTACATTAAACACTATTATTTGCAGACACACATTGAATTAACCCTAATCGAGGCTAGCAAATAGTGGAGCCTGCCTATTTTTTGCCTCAAAATTTTTAGAAAATTGTGACAGTTGACACACGGGGACAATGCTGACGAGATTTCTTTCTGTCAAATGCCAGACAGTAATTGTAATTGCCTTTAAAAATGTTTTAAGCAGTTTCGTTAGTAAATCAGAAGTTGCCACAAATCAGGCTGATAGTTTTGAAACATGGGGGCTGTTGACTGTGCATTCCAATATGAGTTTAATGAATTGATTTTCTAAGGAATGTAACTTTGCATCTGTTTTCAGGTGTAATTAATTCGCTCTGATTAATGTGATTAGCATGGATATTGGTGGATTACACGGGATGCCCCTTATTTGTTCACTTGTTTTTAATCTGCCATGATGTCCTTTGGGAAATTATATAAGTGATTTGGGGGGTATGTCTTACTGGTGGCTCTGATCACATTGAATTTCTGCAAAAGAAGAATCCTGGCGGGAATTCACTGATTATTCACAGAGAGTGCAGCAATGTACTTTTGTTTGAGGGACTTATTGAAGTTTACACAGTCCCTGCCTTTAAGGAGCTTATAATCCAGAGGGGAAGATGAGGCAAACATTCCAATGCACGTCACTCACAAAGAAGAATGTCCTCCGGTTCTGTCTCAGCACAGTCCTCCCAGTACTCCTCACGACACCGCTGCTGAGGGTGCGTCCGTGGCCCGCTCTCCTGAGCCATATTCTCTGTGGTGTCAAGTACCACCCTGAAACCTACATCTCCAGTTCTGTCTTTCCTCAGGAACTCCAGGCCTGGGCACCGTATGCTTGCAGACAGCCTCATTGGTCTATTGCAAATGTAGTCCAATCTGCTGTCTCCAAACTCACTTCTGCTCCTGTCTGCCCACTCACTGCAAACAGCTCTTCTATCCACCCGAGCAAGCTAGGTCAACCACTGTGAGCATCAGGACAAAAACGCATCCTTCTGTAGCATGTGGTTCTTAAAGAGCATTGCTCATCTTTACAATCACCGGGGATCATCTAGGAAGCTTAGTGACAGATCTTTTCTTGGTACTGGTGCCCAGAGATTCTGGTTCATTGACTTGCATTTCTAACTAGTTCACAGGCAATACCAATGCTGTTGGGCCAGCAGCCACATTCCAAGAACCATCGATTTGCCTTAGAAAACAAAGAGGCGCCACATCATCCCCTGTAAGTGGTCACTGCTCGAGAATGAAGGTCCAGAAATCAAGCCAGGTACTAAGTGAGCCAGGTGGTCCTTCATTCGCCTAGCGCATGCTGAATCCCTACCCTTGGAAGCACTGTGCTAGACTCCAAAACACAATACTGTATTAGGTTATAGTACAGACTGCGCTTATAAGCTAGTTTTCCTTGGGCCTTGTCTGTCTTACCTTCAGAAGGGGGATAACAATGCCACTGCACATCAACTTACAAGCCACGGCGTAGGACTATACTAATTCAGTGCCTGGTACACTGATTCTCAATAGAGATACTTAATAAATTGTATTAGTTTGTATTTAGCTTTGGAATTATCCATTCTAAAGTGATCTGTAAATAGCAATTGTTACATGTGTGTTTGCTTGTGTACTGGACATTGAACTTGTGCCTGCTCTCAGCTCTCATCACCGCTGCTGCTGGTATTATGGCATTGCCTTCCTTGGTGAGATTACCCAGTTTATGGAGAGATTTTTAAGTGAGAAGAAATTTCAAGTCACTAAAGACACGATGAAACACTGAGAGTTGTAGAGCGCAGAGTCTTGTTTGATCTTTAAAATTACTGGGTTTGAAGTATTAATAAACTTGACACTTCCCACTGAAAGCCTTTTCCCCAAATTGTTACACTGTTTCACTACCTGTGATTCTTCTGGGTGATTTAAAAGTAGTCCAGGACTTCTGGTGAGATGGCGACTCAGAAACCACTTCAGAATGAGCAGATGACTCTAGCTAGAAAAGCACAGGGAAAGAAGATGTCTTATCACTTTGGGCAGTAGTTTCTCCAATCCCCAAATGAACACTCCAACAACCCTCTTCTACTGTCAGACCCATGACGATTTGCCTCCATTAGGTTGGGCTTTTTGCAAGTTGACTGAAAGATATTCACGAAGAAATCTACAAAGTGCTCGTAGGGGTTTGTAGAAGGGGTTCCCGTGGCTGCAGCCAGGACAGAAAGTAAACAGTGCCCTCCGGTATTTCATAAGCACGCCACTGATACCTGCTGGGCGCGGATCACAGCAGCTGCAGCTGGGTGGAGTTTGCCTGGGCAATCCCCCCCCCCCCCCCCCCCCCCCCCCCCCCCCCCCCCGCTCACAAAATCCAGGAAAGGCCACACAAGGGGAGCTGGGAAGCCATGTGACAAAAACAAGCCTGGTAAAATCAGCACGGCCGGCCCAGACCAGGACCTTGAGACTGCGTAGCAGATCCACAAGGAGGCCCGACATTCACATCAGTGCACCCCCAGTCCTCCTCAGGGAAGCTTCTTCGTGCACCAGACAGCGGTTACTGCGGAGGCTGAAACTGCTGAGAACGCGCGCTTTGTGGAGTGCTCAGCTACAAATGAGAGCTCTGTTACACCCGCCTTCCACCCAAAGCTCAGGGAACATGGAAGGGTGGGAGGAAAGAGTCTAAGAGCCAGAGGTCAGGGAGGAGTGCGATGAAGCGGTGCGTTTTGGACGTGACAGCACCATTCCACTCTGAATTCACAGCAGCTGTGGTGCCTGCACAAGAGCAAGCCAATCAAAATTCCAGCCTTGCGGGGCGGGGGGGGGGGGGGGATACGCAGGAGTCCCCAACCCTAATTGAGGGACTCTAACAGTTGGAGGCTCCTAAGGAGGTCAGTTTTCATTAGGGGCCCTACACAGGGGTGCATAAGCAGCACAAATGGGATTCAGTGAATTATAAAAGGAAGGAGGAAGGAAGGAAGGAGAGAGGGAGGGAAGGAGGGAGGGAGGGAGGAAGGAAGGAAGGAAGGAAGGAAGGAAGGAAGGAAGGAAGGAAGGAAGGAAGGAAGGAAGGAATCAGGGCAAAAGGAGATGCAGTGGATTGAAAAACATTAATGCATATATGAAATTCTCAGAATAAGTAAAAACATATTAAAATTTTTAGCTCAGATAGTAAGAGGATGGACCAAGCCTGATCCCCTTTACTAGACTCTATTAATAATGCTTCAAGTGCCTCTTCAAAAGAAAGCGAAAGTGGCCAGGCATGGTGATACATACCTATAGTCCCAGTACTTGAGAGGTGGAGGCAGGAAGATTGAGAATTCAAGATTATTCTCTGATACATGAAGAATGTATTGCCTTTATGGGTTACATAAGCTATCCACTACATAAAACCCATAATTAAGGGGACGGGGTTTAGTGAATGTAGGTAAGAAGGCTCCTGCTATTAAAGACTAAATGAAATAC
This sequence comes from Psammomys obesus, assembly GCF_907164565.1. Lineage (NCBI taxonomy): Eukaryota > Metazoa > Chordata > Mammalia > Rodentia > Muridae > Psammomys > Psammomys obesus. The sequence goes on from NW_026589732.1 coordinate 4,290,251, forward strand.
AGCCATGGGTTACTGTGACACCTTTGACAACAGTATTAATTTGAACTTAATGGAATTAAATTCACAGGAAAATGGCCAAAAACTAGAAAACATATATAGCATCATTTGTGTTTTTTATTATGGAGCGTAGGTTTATTTGTATGTGTGTACACAGAGCAATATACACCTAACTGGTAACATAATTTTTCTCTGTAATTATGAACACTAGCTACGAATAATCTATACTTTTTAGATTTTTCTGTGATTATTTGTGGTTGGTGTAATGAACATTTAGGAGGGACAGAAACATGATGAGCCCACGGGTCCTACAAGGTGCAAGTAAGTGGAGGGAGCTCTTTAGGTGACATGCCTCAAGCTCTGCTGCCCGTTACCATCACCTTGGGAGTGGAAATATCTAAGTGACTGAGATCAGAATCTCTGGGGCTGTAAGCCAGGATTTGTTTACTTGTTTGTTTGTTTTTTTGTTTTGTTTGCTTTTGGTTTTGTGGGGGGTTGTTTGTTTTTATGTTTGTTTGTTTGTTTGTTTGTTTGTTTTTTAAGGCTCTCAAAATTATCGGTGTGAGAACCACTGTGTCCTCAGGCTCCCCCGAATCTCCTTGCTCTTGAAGCTCTCTCTCTGGCTCAGTCTTGCACAGGGATGCCACTTGTCCCCACAACTGTTCCTTGGCTCCAAATGCCAATCACTTTTATTTAGATTTTAGAACCATCTCAAAACAGATGGTGGCTAGAAATGACTTTGGTCAATGATGGGTAGAGGAAGAAAAGGTGGGACAAGGACAGGAGTTGGAATACCCAGGTCCTTTGTGAGATCTGTCATCTCCTACCTCTGTGCTCTTGAACAAATTACTGTTTTGGGGACCTTCATGTCTTCATAGCTCTGTCTTTCTGGGTTACCGTTAGTGATGGACTGAACCAAATACTTGAAAGGAGTATTTGGAAAATGTGCGCTACTATAAAAGTATTATTTTATGTTTCAATCAATAACGTAAACATGTGCTCAGGAAAAGACAAAGCTTGATTTAGTCCCACATAGGGGCCTCTTTATGAACAAGGAGACCTGAGTTCAAAGAGAATTAAATAAAGGGTGAGTCCACAAGCTGAGGCTAAAAGCAACTTGACAGGCCAAACATGAACTGCTCCTTTCTCAGAAATCCAGAGAAGACAGTCTGAGAAAGAGCTTCCCTATGCTTTTCTGATGGCTTCCAGGAATTTATCCCAAAGTAGTGATGTCCCAGAATAAATAGGTTTTCTTCTCATAATTAAGCCAGAGGTTCTGGGAATGGGCTGAACACAAGGCTGAATTCATTACTGAGATTGCTTGCAATTTAATTCAGGTCTTAAGGAGGTGGGTCCTATGTGTCACTGGAAAAGAGTCCTTGCATCTAGACAACAGCCTACATCTGCCTCTAGATTGACTTTGAAATGGGACCTTTTTCCTCCTCTCGATGTAATTTATTCTCTGAAATAATAGGCCTTGGAAGGAACTTCACAACCACCCTGCCTGAGGGAAGAGCTCGCGTCAGGTGGGACCATCTGAGACAGCATTCAACAGGAGCAATGGCTGGAGGACGTCAAGGGCCCTTTGGGAATAGAGACCATGAATTTTTCGTCTTCGTTGTTTCTCAGTATTGCGAAGCATGGTGTTCAGAGCACAGTGAGGCCTTGTGTTGGCGCTTCTCCTAAAGGCACACAGCTCCTCTGCGTGAGAGGAAGTTGATAAATATTTGTGGAATGCACAGCACAACACTGCCATCAGATCGACTGTCATACAGAGGCATTTTCCTTCTGTGCATCTTAGCTCACGAATGGCTACAAAATTGATTTCCAAACCCTGTTCTCAGAGTTAAGATGCATCTTCCCTGAAGACAAACCATACAGTTTGCATGGTGCATTCCAAGGACATCATATAATTACAGCTTCCTAGATTCAGAAGAATGCCTGTTCCGTTCGTCCAGACAAATGATAAAGGCAACCTAAACAAGGAGATGGAGGCGTGGAGACTCTCAGGCTTGGTTCCTGGTTTGGGCACAAACTTGGATGGTGGTGCTATGCTCTGACAAATGAAGACCTTGTGTCTTTGAGAGGAGATGTGATGAAATGGGTTAAAATCAGACTACATTGAGCCTACATGCCCCCAAGTAGTGACATTAAGTATGCAATCAAATCTGCAAATATGAGAATCAGAAGAAACATCTGGATAGACATATTGTTGAGAGCCGCATAATATAATAGAAATTCAAAGTGAGTGAGTACACAGAGAATGGTAAAGGGAGCTTTACCGAGAAGAAGGTAGCCAAGGCAGTCACAGAAAATCAAGAAAAAAGGTGAAGATGAGCATAGCTGGCATGAAAGAAGAAGAAAAGGTGGCGTACAGGCAAGCATGAAGCCAAGGGGAGGCTTTACAGCCAGGAAAGGCGTGCTCCATGCCAATGTGTGACAACATTGGCACCTCTGAACACCTCTGTAGCCAACCATCTCCACTTTTGAACCCAGCAACCTTTAAAGGAGCAGTGAAAACTGATTCAGTTTTGCCTTTCAAATCTAGCTCAGGTTCTTCTCTTGGACAACTCTAAAGTTTCCATTACTAAATGGAATTTGAGAAAATGTTCTCCTCTGTTTATTCATGTTGGCACAGTACCACCTAGAACAGTCCACCCCTTGTCAACTTGATATCCATATATTCACTTCTTTAGATATGTTAATTCCCAAATAAACAGAAGTGCAAGATCACACTGCTATAGAACATGACTGAACTAATGAGTTTTGCCACTCATCTGGCACTACACCATTACAAAATGCCGTCAGGTCAACGCCTTCCATGGCAAGACTAGTGTGTTCATTCTGTGCAAAATGACTTCCTCAGTCCAGAAAACAGGCTGTGGGGAAAACTACAGGGCCACAGCAAATCATGTATTCCGGAAGAATAATAGGCTTCTCTTTCTGTGGTGGAGACAGTCTAATCTTATCATCCTCACCTAGGTGGCCTGAAAAAAAATGGTGCTGGTTTTCACTTGGTACTGGTGTTCTCTGTTGGCAGTTAGAGACAGCCATGGAGGGAAACAAACTGTCTTTAGCGAGAAGAAGTCCATGGTGTTGGAGAGCTTCAACCTTAAAGCCATGGCTACTTTATTTACGGGTATACTGAGAAGGAAAAAGAGCAAGCAGGAAAGAGACTGACTGACAACCAAAACCCGGGTCATCTTGTCTACCAGGTAAGGTTATCTTTTCGTGAGATTACTCACCTGGGGCATAAATTCCATGTTCTGTGTCCACTTAGAAAAGTCTGTCCTTATGACACATCCCACACAGCACTGTCCCCAATTTTCTAATCACCTTTCTTCTAACTTTATGACCACTCAACCCTTCATGAATGGATACACCTGTAACTGTGACCATCTGTCTTAGTTAGGGTTTCTAGTGCTGTGATTGAAAACCATGATCAAAGGCAATCTGAGGAAGGAAAGGTTTTATTTTAGCTTACAGTTCTCAGCTCACATTCCATCACTAAGGGAAGCCAGGGAATGAACTCCAGGCAGAAACCTGGAGGCAAGAACCGATGCAGAAGCTATGACAGCTACATAGCAAGCATACTGGCTTGTCCCTCGCAGCTTGCTCAGTTAGCTTTATTTTTCCACTTTCCCTGAGTTTTCTTTCTTATACATCCCAGGAATACCCATCTATAGATGACTTTGCCCACAGTAGGCTGAGTCCTTCCACATCAATGGTCAAGAACATGTCCCACAGACTTGCCTACAGGCCAGTCTGATGGGGACATTTTCTCGGCTGAGGTTCCCTCTTCTCTGATGATCTAGCTTGTATCAAGTTTATTAAAATAAAAAAAAAAAACTAACCAGCACACTATCCTTCCAGGCAAATTAACTGACCAAGGACATTGCGCCCGAGACTCTCATTTCAGCACCGTCTTTCACGGCTATATCTGACTGGGGTTAGAGCACTTCAGGCTTCTAGTGGCATCTCCCAACATTCTTAGAAGATATACCTGTAAGCTTATCCATGTTGTTTTCTTTATTATCAGCTAATCATGAGGACTACCCTGGGAGGCCCTGTGCACAGACGAAGAAAAGAAAGACAGTATAACAGAAGCAAGGCTCACAGGGATCTAAGCCACTTCCCATGCAATTTCTTTGTGTCTTCAGGCATAGCTGAGGCCAATTCCATGCATTCCACCCGATGGTGAAGTGTTTCTATGCACTCAACCTTATAGTTTAGTGGGTCAATCATGATATACTTTATGGGCAGCTCAGGTAACATGAGAGTTTGGTGTTCCACAGATGAGTAATTAGTCTCCATTAGTACCCATAGGTATTTCTCAAAAGAATAGTAATTTGAAGAGAATTAACATAGTTTTGCTCCAAAATTCCTGTATACAATCAACATACACATATACACATATACATACATATACATATATACATGTATATATACATACACACACACACACGCATATATATATATATATCCTGTTGAATACAGCTCTGACCAGATATTCTGAGAAGCACTGGATTTTGTTGACCTAAACACCTCCTTTTGGTGGCCTTTACTAGTGGACATTGAGGAAAAAGCATTTTCCCCATCAGTCCTTATCAGAAGAAACATTGTTTTGCTTTACAAAGAGCCTTCCGGGGCTGCAGCAGAGTAAGCAGTCAGTGAGAAACGTGGCTGACAGAGGCGAGGAGAGAAAGGAAGAGCTGGAACACACTGAGCACCTCTGCATAACTCACCCAGACAGGGACAGCCTTCAGGGTATAAGGGCGGCTACACTTCCATTCCGTATCTGTGCACATTCCCCTGTGAGGCCAAGAATGAGCCTGAGTCAGGATCAGGACTGGGAAAACCCCATTCCCAGCCTAACCAAGACGGCTCAGCTAAAGCCAGCAAAACGGTTTTGTGGATCAGTAATTTTTTTATTCTTTTAGCCTATGTATGTACATCAAAATGGCCCAGAGGGGAAGGGTGCTTGCCACCAAGCCTGATGGCCCGAGTTGCATTCTCAGAACCCACAAGATGGAGGAACAGAACCGATTCCCTCAGGTTGGCCTCCAACATCCACACATGCGCTGTGACACGTGCGTGCCCACACATGTGCACGCATACATACATACATACATACATACATACATACACACACACACCCACACACACACAGTAAGTAGGTAAAGAAATAAATGTGAAAATTTTAAATGGTTATTCTTTGCCATTTGAAGCTTAGTTCACAAATGTAAACACTGATGCTTGGAAGTTTTACCACCAAGTTATTTGTTTAAAAAAAAATTGTTACTGGGGAAACTGTCTGCTGTACACAAGGTCTTCCCGGTTCTAAAGAAAGGGCTTCAGGTCTGGGTGGGTCTGAGCTGCGGAGTGACAGGCAGATGTGGAATGAGGCTGGAGAGACATAGGAGTATGGACAGTCATGGTGGGAGGGACTTTTCTAAAGAGGGAGGAAAACTGCTGCCCACAACAGAAAATGTGGGAAAGAAAACATATATTTAAATGGATTTTTATTAAGGTTTGAAATATGATTTGTTATATAAAAAGTCTTCCATTAACCCCTTGGAGATTTTCAGCAAAAACATCCTCTTCGGATGCACATATGGTTGGTAGACTTCGACCAGGAAAGTGCTTATGCTGGCTACAGCCTCAGTAGCAGGATTACAGCCCTGACTGCCCAGGAAGCCTGCTACACACCCCAGTGGCACTGGCCAGTGGAACAATGCTGTGCTCTGTTACATGGAACAGTCAGTGGTTTCTGCCATACAAGAAGACACGTGAAACAGATTATTCTTTGTTTCCGGGAGATAAACACCCAGATCAATCAATCCATTACTCAAAACCAGCATTCATGATGTAAGCAAAATGCAGATATTTCAGCCTTTAAATAAGTAAGTTGATGAAAGAAAGAAAAAAGAAAGAAAGTGAATGTGCTGTAAAGTAGATTGTCTTGAAAAGGTTTTGGCAGCCAGAGGGATGGATCCACAGACTCTTGCAACCTTGGAAGAAATGTTTATTTTCCCTGTTCTGTACAGAACACCTACCATTAGTCAGGTCTTATGGAAACACGTGACCTTGTGTGCACACCTGGGAAGGTGTGAGAAAGAGAAAGGCAGAGGGGCCTTGGAAGAAAGACTCACCTTTCCCTGGAACCATTAAAAAAAAAAAAAAAAAAAAAAAAAAAAAGACCAAGCTCATTGACTCATTGACTATCAGTATTTAATACTCCATACATGGACCGTATTACTAAGGCAGCGATCCTGACTGTTAGACCTTGATGCCACTCACTTTTTTCTCAACCATCTGCAGGCTGTGCCACCTTTGGGCAAATTATCTAGGTGCTATGGAGGGAGTTTAACATGACACATGGTATCTCAATATATCTCAGATCCATTATCTTTATCCATTAGCCATTATCTTTATCTAATGCCATATGCATGGCATTAAGGATAAATAACCTACAACAGTGGTTCTCAATCTTCCTAATGCTGCAACCCTCATGTTTTGTTGACCTCAAGCCATAAAATTATTTTTGTTGCTACTTCGTAACTGTAATTTTACTACTGTTATAAGTCATAATGTAAGTATCTGAGATACAGGGTAAACGATATTCAACTCCTGTGGAAGGGCTGTTTGATGCCCCCAAAGGGTCTCAACTCACAGGTTGCGAACCACTAATCTAGAAAATAGCAACACTGGGTTATCCAGCATACAGTCGTCTTGTTGGAACCTGAATGTGAGCTAACAATTCTGTGAGTTGGTTGGAGTGTCCTCTAAAGAAGTAAAATTCCCAATGTCACTTGTCCCAAGATGTGACTTTGCAAGGGCAGATGGTGGGATGAATGGCCAATGATACATAATGAGAAATAGCCTGGAGATGACAAGACAGAAACATTTGCAAGAAAAGTCCCAGATCTCCTGGAATAAACAGAGGACCCAGGCTTGAGGTTAATGGTAAGGGTCCTGGGATGCTGGAGGTCAAACTCGAGAAGAGAACAGGTGGAAAGGACTCAAACTGTCTGAGGGAGATGCTTCCCATGGTGAGAAACTCACATCTAAGGAACAGAGAAGTTGGAGTTTGAGCTACCTCACTTCCTCAAAGTTCGAGTAACACACCAGAAAGACGATTTCCATGGCTATGTCCACCTAGAAGTCACACTGAAACCTCGGTGGCGTAAACCAACACTTAATTACATTCACAGTCTGTGCACCAGAAGTTTGGACCGCACAGCAGGGCTGCCTGAGCCTCACCTGTGGAGGCATGAAGGCTGCAGTGGGGTTGGGGGACTGGGTGGCTTGGATCGTGTCTGCTGGAGGGGTGGGGTGTCTGTAGTTGATACTGGTTTCGGTGGGGACCTCAGTTAGGTTGTTGGCTGGAAAAAATACAAGGCATTTGATAAGGTGGTATCTTGATAAGGTGCCCCTGCATGAGCTAATTCGAGTCTCTTTGTAGCTGTTTCATGGCCATGTTCTAACAGTATTTCACAACAGTCAGGAAGGACATTTATCACTTCTCATCTGACCCTGAAAGGTACATAACATCCTCCAAAGTCATGGCTCATCCAGACATCGTGAAAGAGAAAGCAGATTCTCCTTTTCCATGGACTTTTCCACTCAGCCATTTACAGGCTGTGCCGTCTTAGGCAAATTATCAAGAGACATGGTCGTCTGTGGAAAATTCGACTTGCCACAGATGAATGATATTACAACTGAATCTCTCTCTCTCTCTTTCTCTCTCTCATCTGGACCTTGGGGAATTCTTTTTATGTCTGTCAACAGCTGAAACAAATGCTAAGTCATAGAAGTCCTGCCCCGTTTGGGAGCCCAATAGCATAGCATTCTTTGATAGTTGAATGGGGGTAGGTTGGTGGTACACACCTGCAATCCTGTCACTCAGGCTGAGGCAGGGGCACCATGAGATCTAGGTCAGTTTGGACTAAACAGCAACACCCTGTCTCTACAACAACAGCAGAATTAGACTGGGGAAGTTAGTCTGGGTGTTATCTGGAAGGGAAAAAAAAAATCCAACGCAGGGACAAATTGTGTTGGAAAACTGAGAAGCAATGGAAGCAGATCCTGCCATGAACAATGGAGGCAGGATGGAGAATGGAGAGAAGTAAAACACCAGTGAAGTCCACAGAAAGAAAAAGAGTTTCCATGATGTATAACCAATCCTGGTTAGAACAAAGGGACAATGATTTTTCCCCACTGGAGGAGACTATTGGCTGAGACAAAATATTTGTTGCGAATGTGTACAAACCAGGAGCATTCTCCCATACTCAGCAGCATGGGCTCAAACAGGGGCCAGTGTGGCTCATAATCCCCAGGGATGCTATATCTCAAAAATCACGTGATGATCTGCATTAATGCCTGGTATAAATTTGTTATAATGGGTTCATCACAGTTGTTATTTATTCTATTAAACTAATTTTTAATGCTCTATCTTTCATTTATATACTAAGTACCTATCATCTTCATTTGTGTTGTCTCTGAACCTAGATTCTTCTGGAGTTTGTCAAACTGCTTAGTCATCTCCTCCTGGATCATTCTAGCACCAGGTGGCAGCAAAATCTGAGGGCTGAGATTAAATTCTTGGCAGGGAAATAAACACCTAATGAGAATCCTCTTCAGCCTTCAGGATGGTCAACGGGGAACTGAAAGCCTATCACTTCCTTCCTGCCTTTGCTTATGTTTATGTTTAGTCTCTCACTCTCTTTCTGTTCCTCCTGTCCCACCTTATTTTAGTGATGGATTTTTCAAGCTGTGTGTACACCCAGATCTCCCCTCACTTGGCCTCACCCCTTACACACTTGGAGACACAGAGGAAAAGCCAAGTAGCTAGCTCAGCGTGCTCTGCTGAAAACTAGGTTTACAAGAGCAAGGTCTGAGGAGCCTTGGCTGGCTTTACCGTGCCCTTCTTGGGTGGTTCACAGTGGTTGTCTGTGAGTCTGAGGCGGCTGTTGGGTCAGATGGGACTACAGATGCTATTGGAACCTTGCCTACAGACACGGTGGTGACTAGAATGGCAGGTGGAATTTGCTCTTACTGAAAAGCTCTGCCTTAGTTCACTTCAGACTCCGTCTGGACAGAGCCTAGCACTTAAGCTGTCAACCTGGATAGAGATGCATCCTTTTTAAATACAAAATCATTTTAGAGTCCATCAAATGGATTTTTTAAAGTTGGCAAATAAATCAAAATTGCCAAGCAACTTCATTTTCAGGTGCACCCTTAATCATGACATGGCTCCAAATAGTATTTTCCAATAATTATATTTTGCGAGCATCTTAAAAAAATGGGTATAGAAGCATTCAGATGTTTTCGATCCTATTTCCTAGTTGTTTTAAAAGGTCTGGGATTCAGTCTTTGGAACATGTATCAAACTCTCACATTAGATGCCATCATTTGAAGAATCCCTAAAAGATTTGGAGGGGAATCTGTTGTAATCTCTCTTTATTCCCTAAGCTTTCTGCACAGCAATGCATTTGCGTGTGTAGCTGTAAAAATGGATTTTGATGTTATACACTTACAGCAGACACAACAGTCTTTGTTCTGAGCAGTATTTCAGAAGATCCATGGTGGACTTCAGGTTTTGCTTTTAGAAAGAGAATGTTCACTGTGGTCAGTAACTGCCACTTAGGAGTAGCTGTTCATGACTGGCTTTGCAGACCAAGAGGTGGACAGTCTTCACCAAGCAGGCATTAATGAACACCTGGCCCCAAGATGTAGTCAGAGTAGCCACGGAGAAGGGTTTGGAGTCTCCAAAGAGAGCTCAAAAGGGGCCCGGCATGACTCCAGAGTCTGAACTTCAGGAATCTGATTTAGTAACGTAGGAAGACAACCCCCCATGCACTCTCACTGTGACACACACTAGCAAGCTCTAATATACAAAACAGGACGCACATCTGTATACAAAATGCTGGCACTTGGTCCTCTGATAAAGAAATTTTTCATCTACGGACAGAGCTACACAGAAAGCCAATTATTGCCAAAAGTCTGCTGCACATAAGCATAAACCCAGAACAAGGAGACTGTGCACATAATTCAGGTTATTAATAGCTTTGTCTCTGCTGCAGCCCCACGTGCTAGAAGGAGACAGAGCAAAGCCCTCTTTTGTGTCCTTATCTGGGCTTGCCATAATGGGGGTTTTTCTAGTTCTGATCTTTTAGACTCAATTTCAGCTTGATTTCCATTTTCCTCTCAAGCAAATGGATGTGTAATAGGAACTCAAAAGAGAAACAGCCCAGAAAACTGTCTCAAGATAGGAGAAGAAAGCAGCGCCCTTAACTACTTTACGTGACTCCAAACGTCCCTAAGCCCAGAGAAACTGCGCCAACAGAGTTCAACATGAAGCTGGTCATCCCGGACTCCCTGAAAATGCCACCTGAGAAGAGGGGTGTAAATCTAGAAACAAAGAAATGTTCTGACCTTCCAAACAGGGAAACAAACTCACACCTGGAAGGTTAGGAAAACGAGTCTGAGGTAAAGCTCCAAAGTCCACTGCGTATACAGTTCCTGGCCACACTGGGTTACAGTGTGCCTTCTAGCCTGGGTTTCGCGCGGCTGGCTCATTCGACTAAGGGTAAGCTTGCATTTAAAACAGAAAATCGGAATGGTGGTATCTTTTACTTCCTTTTGTGTTCAAAACAGATTCCAAGTAGCAGCAAACTTTGTTCCGCGAACTCCTTCCTCGGTTCTTTGCTCTGTTCCTGACTCGTCAGAGATTGGAAGGCGCCCGCTTTTAGTTCCGTGAGACTGCCTTGATTTAGAAACGTCAACCCTCTTGTTTTGTTTTGTTTTGTTTTGTTTTGTTTTGTTTTGTTTTCCTAAGACAAGATATTAAGTCGCCGGGGCTGGCCTGAACTCTTTATGTAGCAGAGGCTGGCTTGAAACTCCCAATCCTCCTGCCTCACCTCTCATGCGCTAGAATTACAGGTGTGTAGCACCACTCCTAACTTCCGATTTTCTTTCTAAACTTTGCGAGTTTTTTTCCCACAGGCAGAAAGCCACTGCCCATTTTAGAGATCAAATGGATTTTTGTTTTGTTTTGTTTTTCAAAAACAAACAAGCAGAACAAGAGGAACTTTGATCAATTATATGTTTAAAAAAAAAGCAAATATTAAACATATACACATAAGCCAAGGAAACTGATTTCACTGTTGCATTGTGGGTCTTGCAAATTATCCCCAAATGGATCTCTTAAGATTTTGTGTTTGTTCCAATTGAAGAAAATACCTTTGACATCTTCACACACTTGCAGACTTTCTTGCTCCAATGTTCATAGTGTAAATTTAAAATGATAGAAAAGATTGAATGTAGGAATACAAGCAGGCTTTTCTATGCCTTCCTTTCCGCTATTTTAGTATTATAATCTAAACAATGCAAACAAAGGTTAGTAACAAAACAAATGACATTTCACAGGCATTTTCACATGTATGATTTTAAAAATCAAGATAACAGATTTCATCTTCTAAGCTATGGATAATAGCTATTTTATTTAAATGTAAATAAAATTTAATTGAAACTACGATTACATTATTTCTCCATTTCTCCCCTGTCCCTCTCTCCTCTCCCATGCCATTGTTGTTCATCCCTCCCTCAAATTCATGGCTTCCTTTTCTGTAATTCTTATTGTTACATGCAAGTACATAAATAAATATGTAAATGCATTTACTGAATACATTTAGTGCTGCTTCTGTGTATATCTCTTTAAGGGTGACCACTTGGATTGGGTAATCATTTTGGGGTTCATCGAGGGAGGGGGGGACTAATTCTTCCTCCCTCAGCAGTCGTTGATGGCCTGTAGCTCTTCATCTAAGGGTGATGCTCAATGGACTTTCCCATTCATGTTGGCAGGTCAGCTGGTGTTTTCCTCCTTCAGGTCTTATTTAAATAACTGTATTGCTTAGTTTTATAGGTATAACCCCCATGTTGTATCTAGAAGACATGTCTTGCGGCAGACTTCCCGGTCCTTTAGCTTTTACAGCATGCCTGCCCTCTCTTCTGAGATGTGACCTGAACCTTGAGTAGGGGTTGTGTTGTAGGTTTAGTAGTGGGCTTGGGCACCAGGTGTAGTTTTCGATGATTGTCTCTGCGGCAAAAAGCAGCTTCTTTGGAGGCCAGACTGGTCTGCAGAGCAAGTTTCCAGGACAGCCAGGGCTACAGGAGAGATTCTGCTACAATACAAACAAAGATGTGTCTTTGGTGAGAAGTGGGAGCCACTCAAACCTGTGGGTCTAACGATTCAGTATTTTGGATATAGCTAGGAATTACACTGGTTAAACAGAATTTTTGCAGCACAGGAAAAAAAAACATTTTGGGATTTTTAAGTTTGCATCTTAAACTCTTTTGAGAAACAAATCCAAATTTTAAATGTAAAGATACTAAGTTGCCAATAGATTTATATCGAATTATTTTGTTATGCATTGCTTTCATCAAAATTTAAAAGTTGGGAGACAGCATTAGTGCCAGAAAATAAGGGTTGTAATGCTACTTTTTCAATATACTCCATCTGTGTCAGTTTCCTCTAGGGATGTGTCAGCTCATCGTCACAAAAAGTTAATTAAATAAGAAATAAAAATAAGAGTTGGTATCTATTTATAATCTACCTCATTCCAGAATGAATTGAAAGTGAGTTACTAAACTACCTGTAATTCAACAAGATTTTATAAAAGCAGGAAAGGATAAATAAAGTAAGGAGAGGATTCATATCCTTGAATACTTTCATGTCCTGTGTTTTTCACCAAAGTTGGCTTTGGCTTATGGATTGCCATCGTAGAGGAGGAAACAACCAGTGCTATGATTTGTAAGTTTTTCAAACTCTTTTTAGAGGAACACAACATTCCAGGCTCTTTGAGGTGGTAGTTTTAATTTTCAACTTGATACAGTGTACCCCTGCCTCTAAATAAACAAATAAGTACACAAACAAACAAACCACCTAGGAAGGGAATTTCAATGAGGGATTGTCTAGGTCAGATTGGTCTATTGGCATGTCCTTGGAGGACTCTTGGGATCAATGAGGTGGGAAGACCAGCTGCTGCCAGGTAATTTTCTGTTGCTATGATAGAACATCCTGACAAGTAGCTGAAGGGAGAAGAAAGGGTTTCTTTTGCTGTACGGTTGCAGAGGGGATACCATCCACCAGGGCAGGGAAGGCGTGCAGCAGGAACATGAAGCCTGCCTGGTAAGCAGAAGGCAGACAGAGAACAGGAAGTGAAGCCCAACTAAAGAATCCTCAAAACCCACCCTAGTGGTGCACTGCCTCCTGCAAGGCTCTCAATCGTTCTGTAAAGTTGACTCACACACACATCCTCAGTGCTCATATCTGTCCAGGGGCCTCATTGAAAGTTAATTGCAATAAAACCAATATATCATTATCATCCACTAATGGTAGCTATCAAAGCAGCACCTTTACTTATTATTTATTCTTTCTTTATTTATTTTACTGTTCTACAAGTGCACAAAGTACAAGTACACGAGTCTTTAGTTTTTACAATTCATTCTTTGCAGTCAGGACAAGGATCATTGTCCCTGTTCTTCAGTGCAGAAACTAAGCTTTATACAGTCCATATCTTTATTAAATGTATGTTATGGTTTGAACTTTTAACTTTAAATTTTTATCTTTATTTTATATGTGTGGCTATTTTGCCCACAAAAATCTATGTACCACATGTCCACAGTGGCCAGATGAGGGCATTGGATGTCCCAGAACTGGAGTTACACACAGCTATGAGCTGTCTTATGGGTGCTAGGAATCAAATCTTCCTTTGGAAGAGTGCTTAACCACTGAACCATCTCACCAGCCCCATGGCTTGACTTTAAAATGTCCCCAGTAGGGGAATGTCTTTGAACATCCATTTTCCATCTGGTGGCTCTGTTTAAGAAGGTGATGTGACCTGGCTGGCAGAGGTGAGTCTCTAGGAGTGAGCCTTTGAGAGTTTTAGCCCAGTTCTTCTTCTGATTCCAAGATCTGCTTCCTAGTTAGTAGCCATGAAGTGAATCAGCCGCTCTCCAAGCTCCTGCTGCCATGGACTGAGCTGTTCCTGTCACCATGCCCCCTTCACCACAATAGGTGACTGATCACTCAAAAACCGTGAGCCCATCAGCTTCGTTAGGTTGCTTCTGTTAGATATTTTGTGTCATAGCAACAAATAACTAACCCAGTGGGAGATACAATTTCCACTTGTTTTCTAAATGGGAAGTGGCTACTTTATTGCCTTCAACCCCCATGACATTCAGTTTGTACATCTCTTATGTCAATAATAATAACAACATAAATTTTATACAGTGCAAAACACTCATTTCACTACAATTTCATTGGCAGAACAAATTCCTCTTCTTCCTCTGATTATCCTGTGACATTACCATGTTCTCTAAAAATAAAATAAAGTAAAAGCAAGAGCCACTCAATAGAATATTCTGCTAATCACCATCATAAAGAACAACTGAGGCTGCCATTGTCAAAGGCCATGCTTTCTGGTAGGTGCTAGGAGGCTTCATTTTACCCCTGGGTGCTTTTAGTTGTTAAGTGATGCACACACACACACACACACACACACACACACACTACAGTCACAATCTAAATTCAAATATGTGTTTTCTGTGTCTACGAATACTTTTACTAATGGCAAAAGACAAATGACCAGTTATTCTACAATTGAAATTACTTTTTTTTTTTTTTTTTTTTTGTGAAACTTGGGTTCTCTGTACCAAATAATTCTCTGGGAAAAAAATATTTTTTTTCAGACTTTGTGGTCTCCTTTGTGACTGGTACAAGGACCATGTCTGGCAGGAATCCACTGGGTAAACCCAGGATGTGTTCTCAAGAGCTCCTTATTAAGGAGTGCCTGATGACAATATGGGTAGGAAAGAAATTTAGTAGAAATCTCTCAGTAGGCTGTGCTTTCCTCACCTGGGTTCAGAGTGAGGACTCAGTGTTGGGGGATAGAATCGCGGTGGAGGCCAGGACGAGCATTCCCTCCAGTGTGAGAACTGGAAGAACCCTCTGCTGAGAGGCCGTGTCATACAATTCCAGGAACACAGGTATGTGTTTGATGTTCTATGACATGGGGCTTTCCTCTTCTACTCAATGAGCATCATGGGGACATCTGTCTTAATCTATTCTCTGTGGCTAGTAACAGTGCAGACTAAGTAATACAGAAAAGAGGTTTATTTTGTCAGTTCAGGCCAGCAGAATCTCAAGGGAGTATAAAGCAGCACGGCAGGAGACAGGAAATAGGCGTGCCTTTGTGTGGGGTGTGTGTGTGTACATGCATGTGCGTGTGGGCTTTTCTGGTCTCTCCCTCATCTAAGGAAGCCACAGGACTCCATCATGGAGGGTCCACTCTAATGAGCGTGTAGAGTCTGATCACTTCGGAGGTCTTCTTTCCAAACGCGATAGTGCATGTCTCATAGCAGGAATCAAATTTCAACATGAGTTCTTAGAGGGGACAAACCACGTTCATGTTTTTGTGGTTTCTGAGATAGTCTCGCTATGCCATTTTTTTTTTTTTCTATTCTGAAAGCTTACTCGTCTCTTTGGTAAGCCTGGCATATTTACTAATCTCACCACTTCTATACTTCCTTCGATAGCATTGTAGAGATCAGTGGTTCAACACTTGGTAACTGTGCTGCGTTTAGTAACAGGTCTACTGTTTCCTCCTGACCGTGAGCTACTGAAGGGGAGCAACAGGATCTTTGTTACCCTCAGTCATTTTGCTATCGTTCCAGTGGCTGGCATGCCAGTAGTGTCAAACTGCCTGAATGAAGGAAGGAAGCACTTACCAGATGTCTAGAAAGCTCCAACTATCAGCTGTGCCCTTTAATAGACACGAAGTATAAGGGCCTTGGAAAATATTGCCACATTTAAAGCCATTTACTTGTGTTTAGAACATGGCTTTTCTCAGTGTTCACCTACATTAGCAAAATGACCTATCAATTTATTTCCATGGAACAAGTACAGATTTCATTTTTATTACTAATGATCCATCAAGAAATATTAGTGTATCTTTGGCTATAGCAAATATAAACATCACTCAAAACCTTTTACAAAGCCTGTACATGAGGAGAAAGATTCTCTAGCAAGGACAATGGGATTGGGCTCTTCGAGAGGAGAGATGGGGTTCTTTGCAGATTTTGTTGACTTCCAAAAGGTTTACTGGGGACAGTGTCAGTTGTCAAAAGACTGAGGAGTGATTCGATAATCCTGTAAAAGAGAGTTCTGGCAGTTTCTCCAGGTGGACCGTAAATACTATTTGGTGTCTCAAAAGTGATTTTGCTCTTTGTTATACTCACTTGGTTCTTCAACAGCAATCCTGTTGCCCTGGAAAGAAATGGCAGGTTTCATGAGCTTAATTTTCACACTGTTTGCATCCCTCTCCCTCTCCCCCCCCCTCTCTCTCTCTCTCTCTCTCTCTCTCTCTCTGCATTTCTGTTGGTTTTTGCCTTCTGCATTTTGGCTTTCTTTCTTAGGTGCACCCACATAAAGACTTATCGTGGAGGGCTGAGCTCTTTATTAACTGGGACCACCCTTATCTTGATGGTGTTCCCTGTTCTGAAGTCCGCTTTATCTGACCTTAGTGTGGCCTCTCTTTCTTCCTTTTCATGGTGTCCTTGCTTACGGTGAGGTGAGCTCAGTTGGGCCCCTCTAAATATTCATATGTAAGTGCCAACTCCCAGCTCTCTAGAATACGACTGACGGGACTGGAAATAGGGTCTCTAAAGAGGCAATTAAATTAAAACGACATGACTGGGAGGGGTCCTAATTGATTGTGAATAGTGTGTGTATAAGAAGGGAAAATCTGGACAGCCGTGAAGAGAGAAGGTAGTATGGAGGAGATTCACAGAGAAGTAACCACCCGAGTGCCCCTGGAAGAGGCTTGGCACAAATCTTTTTCTCACACCTGCAGGAATAAAGGCCCTGGAGCACCCTGACCTCAGACGTCCAGCCTCCAGAGTGTGGGAAGACAAAGCTCCCTCCCGTTAAGCCACGAAAACTGGGGTACCTTGTTCTGGCAGCCTAGGAAACCAGGACAATGTGGAATTTCCTTTCCTACCCCAGTTACCTCTGACATATCTGTCTTTATACATAAAATGAGTGTCTTGTTGACAGTGTGTGGCCGAATTATACTGTTTATCTATTTTATGTTATGCCTACAAAAGGTGGTATATCTATACAACCCATGCTTAAAGTCATTGATGGATTGGATTTAACATCTACTGTGTACAAAGAACAGGAAAGTTTATGGACACAGTAGATGTTAAGTCAAATCCATCAATGACTTTAAGCATGGGTTGTATAGCTATTCCTGTTCTTTGTACTATTTATTTCTTTTCTTTCTTTCTCCCTTTCTGTCTTTTCTGACACATCAATTATCTTTTTTGGAATTTTTTTGTGGTTGCCCTAGAGTATGATCTGTGTGCATATATAACACATAACATGTGTGTGTAAATATACATCACAATTAAACAAATTGAATCCACTTCCAAATAAGCTTGTACCACAGTGGAGACACCTTCTTTTTAATTAAAAAAATTATATGCATGTGCGTTTTGCCTGAGCGTGCATGACATTGTGCCTGCTGCCCATGGAGGCCAGAAGAGGATCTCAGACATTCTGGAACTGAAGGTACAGATGGTTGTGAGCTACCACTTAGGTACTGGAAATCAAACCCAGGTCCTCTGAAGAAGCAGCCGATGTCCTTAACCACTGATCCACCTTTCCAGCTCTTGAAGATATCTCCTAATAGTATATTCCTCCTCTCCCTTAAAATATTGCAGATTTTACATAGGACCTTTTACGCTTCTTCATGGCCTAGAATTGCCCAATCAGTGTTACCATTATTACTTTGAGCACAAAGCTGAAAGATTGAAAAGCATCAGGGGGGCAGTTTGACATGCCGAATTGAAGTATTACAATGAAGAAAGTAATTGTCCAAAGAAGTTCACATTTTTTTTAATCCTCAAGTCTGGAGAAATTGGAGGCGTCCATTTCTCCATCTGGTGAAGGAAGTAGAAAAGTGGAGTTTCACCCCACTTCTTTTAGTCTGCAGAAGACCCCCTCTTGGGGACTTCCTGTGACGATAGTCTGTTTCCTCTCATCTGTGTAGTCTTTGTGCCTTGTCAGGGTTGTTTCATGTTTGTTTGTAATGTTCCTGAGAATTTTGTTATTGGCTATACTGAGAAGCATAACAACCTTAAGAATAATTTGCTACTCTAAGTATGTTTTAAATAAAAGGGGAGCTACAGAAAATCATGAAATTGGCCTAGTCCTGCATATACCAGGGATTTTTCAAGTTAAAATCCATGACTCGTAGGTCACTAAATGTTTTTCGGTTCCTGAAAAATCAAGACACTCCCTAAGGTACTGAAACATTCTAGCTACTCTATGTTTCTCCTTGTTACCTAGAAGTCAATGAAGGGTACAGAGGTTTGACGGGACAGTTGGTCTTAGACATTAATCGTATGCACCCTTGCAAAAGTCACTTGCAAAACATCCTGGCAACTACAATATTAAAAAAACAAATGAATAAAAATCACTAACTCATAGGGCCTACTCAGGCTAGCAAAATCAGATCTAAGAATAGATTTGGTTTTCTTGTTTTTACTAGCATTATAGGAGAACTTGTTTTCATAAACTGGGTCACACAGGGAACTATTATGTTCTATGGTAATATGCTATATGGGGATCAAGGAAATTTCCAGTCTCTGTATTTAAGGTTTTTGAGGCTGAAAGAACTTCATTTCAACAATTGTCATTTTATTATTGATTGTTAAAGATGATTGGAACATTCAGATTGATTGCCAATTGCCTCATGACTGTATTATTTGGAATATTCTTTAGAATATTTATGACTATGCTTATGATCATGATTGATTGCCAGGACAGACTTTATTTGGCCTCCTATATTTGTTCCATAAACTGTTGAGGATAACTAGGAAATGCAAGCTGAAGCTATCTAGTCTCTTGTTTTATGTTTTTATACTTACTAGATAGATGGTCCTCAGACATTTCAGAAATCTGCTGAATATGGCATTTAAATGTTCAATAAAAAAAGCTAAGCTTACTATAACAGAGACCACAGCTTCTAGCAGTAACCCTAAGGTCGCCAAGAAGATAAATGAGACACCAACAACTCCACCTGGATTATGGTATGCTAACCACTGCACACGACTGCCCTATGTCCTGCTGCTGCTAGAACACAGCCTGAACTGTGTACAGAGGACACCTGGAGAGTTAATTGTCACACATTGCCTAAGACAAGCTGAGGTCAGTCCCTCCTGTTCCTCCCCCAAAAAGCCCTCTCAAATTTGCCAAGCCTGGCAGCCGGACACTGATACTGACTGGGACTTGTGCCCCCAAAGAAGCCATCAGCATCACAGGTGCCTAATGGGATAGCTGTCTGGGTAATGTGTTGTTTGAAGAAAAATCCCAATTGTTCTATTTTACCAATAAAGAGTCAGGAGTCAGATGCTGGGGTGAAAACCTGCTAGCTCAGAGAAGCAGAGAAACTAACCAGCTAACCTTCCTTCTCCTTCAGGTCTAGATGAAAAACAAAAACAAAACAAAACAGAAAAACAAAAGTCTCACTAGCTCATGCCCTGGAGCAAAAGGAAAACAAAACAAAAATTAAAAAAAAAAAAAAACAAGGCCAAAGGCTTGCTGCTTCAAAGCCCCAGAAGCCAGGAAGCTGAGGAGCTGAAGCCTAAGAGAAAGCCAGAGCTTGAGCTAATCCCTTTTTCTCCATGCTGTTTTAAATTCTCCTCCACTCAAAGTCCTTCCTATGCTTTAATCCCTGTCAGCTGGTGTCTAGCTCTGCCTCTTGATACAGGGTTAATTTTATCAGATCCAGTATACAGAGAGCTCTTGGATTAAAAGGTGTGTACTGAGGCTGGGTGAACCACACCATAATCACCTGTTTACAAGAAAGAGAAAGTTCTTGGAGTAAAGGTGTGTGATAGGGCTCGGTCCACAAGTTTAGCAATCACAATGGGATAAAATATCCTGCAACAGTAGTGGATAAGCCTCTGTCATTTTAATTGATACATAGGTCATTTGGAATACTTTCTGCTAGTTTATCCCTCTCAGATCGCTGATGCTTTTGACGACTAAAAATGTGTGGTACTACTCCCAGTAATCAACTAGCTCTGTCTCATGAGGATTTTAAAAATATGTTTTACTGTTCAAAGCTTTGAAATGAATCATATTTCAAATTGTTTTCTAAGCCAACTTGTCTCTTTTTATAAGCTTATAAACTTCAAAGATAACTTGGATCCACCTGCCAAACGTCAAATGTTTCTAGATAAAGTACACCAACCTGTTCCTGAAAAAGGGAATTTTCCCCTGGCCTTGGGATTCTTCACCTTCCCCAATGGCCAGGAAATTTTAATTCTGTCCCTAGTCTATATTTGTCTCAACAGATTTTCACTTGGCTGACAGACTCTATCCAGGGATCACGTATAGACTATACGATGCTGAACTCTGGACTTCCTGAAAACGAATGCAATTGTTCCCTGTCTTTCAACTGGATCAACTAATCACAGGCTTCTGATAAATGACCCACATCACAGCTTTTGAATAGCATTTTAGCCTTTCTGGACCCTGATAACAACACCCTATCAGCTGGAATCGATTACAGAAGAGAATTCGTCATCCATTGTCCCACCTAACAGACTGAAATGCTAAGTCAAAAAAGGCTCCCCGGCATAAAGGGACAAATGATTACCTAAGTTTCTTAATGACACTAGACCTAACATAACTAAGGACTCCTGGTTGTCTAGATAGCCCCAAAACCCTTCCAGAGCCTTCAGCTGGTTCTTCTTAATGACACAGCCTCTTGCCCATGGAATTCACTTCCAATTTGGGGGGACTTACAGAAAAATAAATTTGTTTTAGGTCCTAGGTAAAATTGTCTAATCCCCTTGGGATAAAAGAGACTAATCTTTTAACAGCCCCTAGATACACTTGGTTTATATGTACCACAGGTCTCTTCCCCTGTCTCTTCATAAATCATTTCACAATAAATCTCTAAGTACAAGAGATGGCTTAGAGTCAGTGATTTGACTCTAGGGCAAAACTCAAATGGGGGAATGTTGTAACCTGCTTAAACTCTCTAGCCCCTCTGTTGAGACCTCCTTTAGTTCTTAGCATAACTGTGGCTCCTCTGTTAACATCTGATACTTTGTTACCTGGACACTCAATGAATTCCTCCAACTGCAGAACCAATCAAGCTAAAGGTCAGTTAGAAATGCTTTGTCTAGCTAGTCAAAAGATGTAATGTTGCTTCCTACACCTGCTACTTGGTTGCCTTTTTGTTACCTGGTTGTTTCTTAGTTGCAGTTTGTTTCCTACACCTGGTTACAGTTTTGTTACCTGGTTGCTACCTGGTTACAGGTTTTGTTTGTTTTTTTTTTTGTTTGTTTGTTTTTATTAAAAATAAAACCTGCCTTAGTAGCAGACCAGCATCATAGTCTGGCTCCCAGGTTAAGGCCCTGACCAGTCAGTTTCTGTTTCGCATTCAATAAACCTGTTGAGTTTGTTGAATTGAGTCTGAGCCGTCTGTGAGTGGAACCTGTAACAGAACACGGTTGGGCAAATGTCCTTGTGAAATGGTGGAGAATCTTTTGGATATATGCCTGGGGTAGTATGGTTGGGTCTTAAGGTAGAGCTGCTCCCAATTTTCTGAGAAACCACCAGATTGACTTCCAAAGTGGTTGTACAAGTTTGCACCACTACCAGTGGAAGAGTGTTCTCCGTGCTGTCCTCACCCGCGTGTGCTGTCCTTTGAATTTTTGATCTTAGCCATTCTGATGGGTGTAAGATGGAATCACAGAGTCATTTTGGTTTGCGTTTCCCTGATGACTAAGGACATTGAACATTTCTTTAAGTGCTTCTTGGCCATTAGAGATTCCTCTGTCGAAAATACCCTTTTTAGCTCTGTACCCCATTTTTGTTTGTTTGTTTGTTTGTTTGTTTTTCAAGACTGTTTCTCTGTGTAGCCTTGGCTGTCCTGAATGTGCTTTATAGACCACGCTGGCCTCAAACTCACATGGATCTGCCTGTTTCTGCCTCCCCTAGTACTAGGATTACAGGCATCTACCACCGCATCAGGCTTTTACCACATTTTAATTGGGTTATTTGATTTGCTGGTGTCTAATCTCTTGAGTTCTTTATATATTTTGGACATCAGCCCTCTGTTGGATGTAAGGTTGGTGAAGAACTTTTCTCATTCTGTAGTCTGCTGTTTTGTCCTACTGATAGTGTCCTTTGCCTTATAAAAGCTTTTCAGTTTCATGAAGTCCCATTTATTAATTGTTGATCTTAGTGCCTGAGCTGTTTGTATTCTATTGAAGAAGTTGTCTCCTGTGCTAGTGAGTTTCAGGCTATTCCCCCACTTTCTTTTCTATTAGATTTAGTGTATCCGATTTTATGTTGAAGTCTTTAATCCACTTAGCTTTGAGTTTTGTGCAGGGTGATAAATACAGATCTATTTACATTCTTCTACATGAAGACATCCCATTAGACCTACAACATTTCTTGAATATGCTATCTTTTTTCCATTGTATGGTTTTGGCTTCTTTGTCAGAAATTGAGTGTTCATGGGTGTGTAGGTTTATTTCTGGGTCTTTGATTCAATTACATTGATCAACCATGCCAATACCATATGGTTTTTATTAGTATTGCTCTGTAGTACAGCTTGAAATCAGGGATGGTGATACCTTCAGAAGTTCTTTTATTGTACAGGATTGTTTAAGCTATAGTGGTTATTTTTGTTTGTTTGTTTTTTTCATATGAAATTGAATATTGTTCTTTCAAGGTCTATAAAGGGTTGTGTTGGAATTTGATGGGAATTGAATTTAATCTCTAGATTCCTTTTGGTAAGTTGGCGATTTTTACTATGTTGATCCTACCAATCCATGAGCATGATCTTTCCATCTTCTGATATCTTCTTCAACTTCTTCCCTCAAAGACTTGAAGTTTTTGTCATACAAGTCTTTGACTTGCTTAGAGTTACATCAAGGTACTTTATATTATCTGTGGCTATTGTGAAGGTATTGTTTCTCTAATTTCTTTCTCAGCCCATTTATCACTTGTATTAAAGAGGTCTACTGATTTTTTTTTTAAGTTAATTTTGTATCCAGCGACTTTGCTGCACGCATTTATCAGCTGTAGGAGTTCTTTGGTAGAATTTTGGGGGTCATTTATGTATACTATCATATCATCTTCGAATAGTGATACTTTGACTTCTTTGTTTCCAGTTTGTATCCCCTTGATCTCCTCTAGTTGTCTTATTGCTCTGGCTAGAACTTCAGTTACCATATTGAATAGATACGGAGATAGTGGGCAGCCTTGTTTTGTCCCTGATTTTAGTAGAATTGGCTATTAGCTTTCTGTATATTGCCTTTGTCCTGTTTAGGTATGGGCCTTGTATGCCTCATATCTCCAAGACTTTTAACATGAAGGGGCGTTGGATTTTATCAAAGGCTTTTTCAGCATCTAATGAAATGATCATGCAGTTTTTTTCTCTTTCAATTTGCTTATATGATGGATCACATTGATGGATTTTCATATGTTGAACCATTCCTGCATCCCTGGGATGAAGCCTACTTGATCATGGTGGATGATGTTTTTGATGTGTTCTTGGATTCAATTTTGAACATTTTATTGAATATTTTTGCATCAATGTTCATGAGGAAGATTGGCCTGAAATTCTCTTTGTTGGGTCTTTGTGTGATTTAGGTTTCAGGGTGCCCATGGCTTCATAGAATGAGTTTGGCAATGTTTCTTCTGTTTTATTTTGTGGACTAGTCTGAGGAGTATTGGTGTTACTTCTTTGAAAGTCTTGTAAATTTTCATGCTAAAACCATCTGGTTTTATGGTTGGGAGACTTTTAATTACTGCTTCTTTTTTCTTAGGGGTTAGAGGACTATTAAATTGTTTACCTGATCTCAATTTAACTTTGGGAAGTGATATCTATCAGGAAAATTGTCCATTTTATTTAGATTTTTCAACTTTGTGGAGTACAAGCTTTTGAAGAAAGACCTAATGATTCTTTTAATTTTCTCAGTGTCTGTTGTTACGTCCTCCTTTTCATTTCTGATTTTGTTAACTTAGATATTCTCTACCTTTAGTTAGTTTGGCTAAGGGTTTGTTTATCTTGTTAATTTGCTCAAAGAACCAGGTCTTAGTTTTATTGATTCTTTGTATTGTTCTCATTGTTTCTAATTTACTGATTTCAGCCCTCAGTTTGATTATTTCCTGCTATCTACTCCTCTTGGGTGTCAAGTACGCTGTTAAGTTGCTAGTATGAGTAGCTCCAGTTTCTTTACAAAGGCACATAGTACTATGAACTTTCCTTTTAACACTGCTTGTGTTGTGTGTCTTATAAGTTTGGGTATATTGTGCCTGAAATTTCACTGGATTCTAGAAAGTCTTTAATTCCTTTCTTTATTTCTTCTTTGACATAGTTGGTCATTGAGTAGAGAGTTGTTCAGTTTCTATGAGTTCTCGGAGTAGGCTTTCTGTTGTTTTTGTTGTTATTGGAGTCCAGCATTAATCCATGGTTGTATGATAAGATACATGGGATTATTTCAGCTTTCTTGTATCTGTTGAGGCTTTCTTTGTGACCCAGTATATGGTCAGCTTTGGAGAAGATTCGATGAGGTGATGAGAATGTACACTCTTTTGTGTTTTGGTGAAGTGTTCTGTAGATATCAATTAAGTCCATTTGATTCATAACATCTGTTAGTTTCATTATTTCTCTGTTCAGTTTCTGTCTTGATGAGAATAGGGTGTTAAAGTCTCCCACTATTGATGTATGGGGTTTTTCAACGTGTGATTTAAGCTTTAGTAATGTATGTTTTACTAATGTGGGTGCTTTCGCATTTGGAGCATGAATATAGTCAGAATTAGGATGTCATGTTGGTGGATTTGTCCTTTGATGAGTATGAAGTGTCCTTCTCCATCACTTTAGATGAATTTTTGTTGAAAGTCTATTTTATTAGATATTAGAATGGCTACTCTGGCTTGTTTCTTGGGTCTGTTTGCTTAGAAAACCTTTGTTTTTTGTGGGGGGGGGTCCTTTACTATGAGGTAATATCTATCCTTGTCTCTGAGGTATGTTTCTTGTATGCAACAGAATTATAGATCCTGTTTTTGCATCCATTCATTAGCTTGTGTCTTTTTATTGGGAAAGTAAGTCCATTGATGTTGAGCTATATTGATGACGAATGATTGCTAATTCCTGTTATATTGATGTTGGTGGTGGTAGTATGTGTGTGTGTGTGTGTGTGTGTGTGTGTGTGTTTCCTTTTATTTTTGCTAGTGTGGGAATATTTACTTACTGTGTTTTCTTGGGTGTAGTTAACATCCTTGTATTGGAGTTTTCCTTCTAGTATCTTCTATAGGGCTGAATTTGTCAATAAATATTGATTAAATTTGGGTTTGTCTTGGAATATCTTGTTTTCTCCATCTATGGTGATTGAAAATTTTGCTGAGTATAGTAGTCTGGGATGACATCTGTGGTCTCTTAGTGTCTGCAAGAAATCTTCCCAGGCCATTCTGGCTTTTAGAGTCTATGTTCAGAAGTCAAGTGTAATTCTGATAGGTCTGCCTTTATATTATTGGCCTTTACCCTTGCAGTTTTTAATAATTTTTCTTTGATCTGTACATTTAGTATTTAACTTAGTATGTGGCAGGAGGATTTTCTTTTGAGGTCCAATTTGTTTGGCATTCTGTAAGCTTCTTGTGTGTGTGTGTGTGTGTTGGTATATTGGGGAAATTGTCTTCTGTGACTTTGTTGAAAATATTTTCTGGGCCTTGGAGCTGGGAATCTTCTTCTATTACTATTTATTCTTAGGTTTGGTCTTTGCATAGTGTCCAAAATTTCTTGGATGCTTTGTGTCAAACTTTTTAGATTTAACATCTTCTTTGAGTAATGTATTGATTTCTTCAGCTGTATCTTCTACATATGAGTCTCTCTCCTCCATGTCTTATATTCTGTTAGTGATGCTTGCATCTGTAGTTCTTGTTCTCTTTCCTAGGTTTTCCATCTTCAGGATTCCTTCAGTTTGTGTTTTCTTTATTGTTTTTATTTCCATTTTCAGGTCTTAAACAGTTTTATTCATTTCCTCTACCTGTTTGATTTTATTTTTCTGTATTTCTTTAAGGGATTTATTCCTCTGTAAAGGCCTCTACAATCTTCAAAAGATTGTATTTAAGGTCATCTTCTGGTGCTTCAGCTGTGTTAGCACTTTGTGTAGTAAGATAGCTGGGCTCAGATGGAACCATATTGCCCTGGCCCCTGTTGATTGTGTTCTTACACTGGGCTTTAGCCATTTGGTTGTCCCTGTCACCAGCTGGCCACCAGGGATGGAGGCAGAGTTGTGGGTCAGAAAATGGAGCACAAGGGAGCAGGTCTAGTTTTTTGCTGTTGGGTGTGTTTCAGGAAGATTTTGCAGGCAGGGGATTGGCAGGGAGAGGTCTAACCTGGATGTTTCTGGGGCTGGCAGTCTTTCTGGAGAAGACAAGTAGAACTCTGGATGTTTGTGGGGCCAGTTGGCCTCCTGGGGAAGGCAGGCAGAGCCTGTGGTTGGGAGTTTGGAGTTCAGGGGCCAGCGTGAAACTTAGCACTCCAGACTGTGCCTCCAGAGTGCCTCTCCAAGCAGGCAGAGGGTTTGGGAGAGGGAACTAACTTGGACATTTCTGGGGCTAGACCTCTTCAGAAAGGCAGGCAGAGAGCCCTGGATGTTCTTGGGGGCTAGCAGGCCTCCTCTGGAAGGCAGGCAGAGACTGTGGCCCAGAGTGCTAGTATCTTCTTAATCGCCACTAATTTCTTGCCTCCAGCTAACCAGCATCAACTGTCCCAATAATGTGAAAGTTTCACTTTAGTAGTTCTGATACATTGTTAATCACAGCTGATTGTTCAGCCCCCTGCTAATCAAAACAGAATCTTAAATCAAAACAGCTCCAGCCCTGATAGAGTCCTTAATCTCCTTCTGAAATGTCACAAGCCAGGCCTACATCTTCTGCATTGCTCTCTACATCCCACTGAGTTCTCAACACTCAATGGCTTTCCTAGCCAAAAGTTTCAGGGTCCTTCCACAATCTTCCGCAAAACATGGTCAGGCCTTTCACAGCAATACCCAACTATGCTGGTACCAATTTATCTTACTTACGGTTTTATTGCTGTGAAGAGACACCATGACCAAAGCAACTCTTATACAGGACATTTAATTGGGGCTGGCTTACAGTCTCAGAGGCTTAGTCCATTATCTTCATGGCAGGGAACATGGTAGCAGGCAGGCAAACAAGGTACTGGAGGATACAGCTTGATCTGAAGCCAGCCAGGAGGAGACTGTGTACCACACTGGGTGGAACTTGAGCATAGGAGACCTCAAAGTCCAGCTCCACAGAGACAAGCTTTCTCTAATAAGGCCACACCCACTCAAACAAGGCCACACCTCCTAATAGTACCACTCCCTATAGGCCAAGCATTCAAATCCCTATTCGGCCATTCCTATTCAAACCACCACATTCTACTCCCTGGGCCCATAGGTTTATATATCTATAACATAACGCAAGATGCATTTAGTCCAACTTCAAAGGTCCACCATAGTTTATCACAATCTCAACAATGTTTAAAATTTCAAAATTTAAAAATCTCTTCTGAAATTCATGCAATCTCTTAACTATAATCCCCTATAAAAATAAAAAAGCCCGATCACATGCTTCCACCATATCATAGTACATGAGATATATATTACAGTTTCAAAAAAACAAGGAAGGGAGCAAGGTGAGGAAATACTGGACTAAAGCAAGACTGAACACCAGCCGGACAAGCTCCAAATTCTGCAGCTCTATGTCTGATGTTAAAGTACTCTTCAGATCTCCAACTTCTTTTATCTTTGTTGACTGCAACACACTTCTCTCTCTTGGGCTGTTTCCACTTCACTGTTGGCAGCTTTCCTTGACAGGTATCTCATAGCTCTGACATCTCTAACATCTTGGTGTCTCCAAGACAATCCAGGGTTCACCTTCATAGCTTCGCACAATGGCCTATCTAGGTTTTTACACAGAGACTGCCACACATCTGGCCTCAGCAACTTTCCTTAGTCTTGGAGGGAGATTCCATCATCTTTTTCTTATGTTCTTGACTCTAAAGCCAGAAACACATGGCTGAAATTGCCAAGCTCTGCTGCTCGCTGTGGCTGGGGCATGGCCCCCTTGTTCAGTCTCATCTTCACCAGCTTTCTGTTTTCAGTGGTTTCGTTCACTGCCTAAGCTTGGCTGTCATGGAACTTGCTCCGGAAACCAGGCTATCCTTGAACTTAGAGATCTGCATGTCTCTGTCTCCTGGGTGCTAGAATTAAATGTGTATCTGTTGATCTAGAAAAAAAAAATGGTGTGTTATTCCAGCTCAAGATCTGGATCAAAAGTCTCTGTCTTCCAGCCTCTAGATCTGGATCACAGACATGCCCTCTATTTTCTGGATTTTAGTTTATTCCAGATATAGTCAAATTGACAACAAAGAATTACCATCATAATGCACTGCTTGTTAACTTGACATACAATCATATATCCTTATGTCCAAATAAAAGCAATAACCAGGTCATAATAACACCTAACATAATATAACTATCCCTTGTACATGTGCATTGTAAATTCAGAATAGATAGCAATAGCCCTTAAGAAACATCTGTTTCACAAGATGGAAGCTGAGAGTGGGATCTTGCCAAGGTCACCACTCCCTTAATTTCATTTAATACCTTTAATCAGTTTATCTCCTTAAAGACAGGATTTAGCTCCATTCCACTGCCTGGTAACCCTTTAGCCCTTAAACTATACATTTTGTAGTTTTCCTTTCTCAGCCTGCTGTGTTTGATCAAAACACTCTTCCTAAGAGTGAACCACAGGACAGAGTCTATGCTACACCATTTATAGAATTCCTTTGTCAATTTAATTAATCCAATTTTCTTCCCTTGAACCTTAGGCAGACTTTTCAGACAAGGGCAAGAAGCATCCACATTCTTCACCAAAATGTCAAGTGCCCAAGTTCATGATCACTTCAAATGGTCACCAGAAGCTCAGAAGCTTTGGCATTTAGATCTGGAGGAGCAGAGCAACTTCCCAGGGAAGGAGTGGTCTCGAAAGATAGCCAGTTTGACACAAGTTACTGTGGCAAATTCAAAGTTGACCACATGACTTCCACACACTTGTTCTAAGAGACCTGAAATTTGTTTTTTTCCCTCTTAACTGTTTAATAATAGATTTTTTTAAATATTTTTTTTAATTTTTAAATATTTTTATACATTCACTTGTATCCCAGCTGTAGCCCTCTCCCTCTTTCCCTCCCAATCCTCCCCTCCCTCCCTCATCTCCTCCCTGCCCCCTTCCGAGTCCACTGAGAGGGGGTGTCCTCCTCTCCTTCCGTCTGGCCCTAGCTTATCAGGTATCTTCAGGATGGTTGCAATGTCCTTATTTGTGGCCTAGCAAGGCTGCCCCTCTCTCAGAGGGGAGGGGAAGCTCATGAGTTCATGTCAGAAACAATTCCTTTCCCCCTTCTAGGGAACCCACTTGGATACTGAGCTACCAGGGGCTATGTCTGAGCAGGGGTTGTAGGTTATATCCATGCATGGTTCTTGGTTGGATACAGTCTCATAGAAGACCCCTGTGCTCAGATATATTTGGACCTTGTGGGGCTCCCTATCCCCTCTAGGATATACTAATTCCTCCTTCTTTCATATGATTCCCTACACTCTGCTGAAGGTTTGATTATGGGTCTCAGCATCTGCTTTGATACACTGCTAGGTAGAGTCTTTCAGGTGCCTTCTGTGGCAGGCTACTGTCCTGTTACTTGTTTTCTCCTATTTACAATGTCCATCCCCTTTTTCTTTCTAGATGAGGATTGATCATCTTGCCCCTGGACCTCTTTCTTGTTTATCTTTTTTAGGTGCACATATTTTAGTATGTTTATACTATCTTATAGGTCTTTATAAGTGAGAATATACCATGTGTGTCTTTCTGCTTTTGGGATACCTCACTCAGGATGATTTTTTTTTTCTAGATCCCACCATTTGCCTACAAAATTCATGATTTTCTTGTTTTTAATTGCTGAGTAGTATTCCATTGTGTAAAGAAAATTGTTTCTTAATCCCTGTCGTGAATGTATATTATTTTCCAAGGGACTGTGCTAGGTTTTCTGTAAATAATACAGCTCTCTCTTCAAGAAACTCAGTGGAATATTTCACCTCCTTGTCTGTCTTTCATGAGAATCTGAGTGGGATAAGACACTATTGAAGGGCTAGAGCAGAGTGCTATATTAACATATTAGGTGCATTTAACCTGGGTTTAGAAGCTTTCTGGGGAGAACCCAGTTCTTCTTTTTGTTTATTCTTTCTCTGTTTCTTTCTCTCTTTGAGACTGGAGATCATTCTGTAGCCTTGGCTGGCCTGGAACTCAGTAGTAGAACAAGCAAGCCATGGACACACTGTGCTGCTTCTCTACCTCCCAAGTGAAGAGTAATTTCTTAAGAAGAAATAGAGGAAGTGAACAGAAATAACATTTAAATAGGAGTAATAGTTACAAATTGATTGGGATTTTGAAAAAGATGTTGTGCCATGCATGGTGGCACATATCTTTAGTCCAGCATTTGGGAGGCAGAAAGCAGGAAGATCTCTATAAGACTACATGTCAAATTGTGGGCTAGCCAGGGATAGAGAGTAAGACACTATCTCAAAAAAAAATAATTAATTAAAGATTTGTATCTGAAGGTCCTTCCATAGATGAGCGGATAATGGGAATGTGACACATACTCACAATGGGATACTTTTTAGCTATAAAGAAAAGGGAGATCGTGGAAAAGATTGTGTGTGCTCGTTAGAATGAGAGTGGCCTTCATGGGCTCATGTATTAAAATGCTTTTCTGCAGTTGGTAGAACTATTTGGGAAGGATTTGAATGATTTAAATGATTCTGAATGCTTTAAAACTCCATATTTGAGTTCTGCCATTCCCCGTTAGCTCCCCTCCGTCTCTCTCTGTGCCTCATGGTTGCTGTTTTAATATATAAGCTCTCAGCTACTGCGCCAATGTCACCTGCTTGCTGTCATACTCCCCTCAGTGATGGTCATGGACTGTTTTAGTCAGCGTTCTATTGCTGTGAAGAGACACTGTGACCATGGCAACTCTTATTATTATTATTATTTTTTTTAAAACATTTTCTTGGGGCCTGCTTACAGTTTCATAGGTTTAGTCTAGCATATGTAATAGAAGTCTTGGTTTCTTTAAAAGCTCAATTATGTCATATCAATATGTTTTTGTTTTGATCCTAAGTGTGGGATTTTAGTTTGGGCTTTAGTTTGTCCAGAGCTGATAACTGCTTCTAGTGGGGTGTGGTCTTTGCCAACTGGAAACAGCCTCCCTCCTGATGCACAGAGGGGCGTGGTCTAGGTATACCTATGAGAGGCCCAGAAAGAGAAAGTGTGGCGTGTGGTGAGTGGCAGTTTGGAGACACCAGAGACAGATGGTGTGGTGGCTTGGAGACAGATGGAGAGAAACGTTTCAACGCAGCAGCTCAGAGGAGATTGCTTGCTGTTTTTGCTGTTGACCGAAAATTGGTATAGAGCCCCAAAAGAACCCACCAACCTTAAACAGCCGGGAGAAGTAAAAGGGTCTGTGCCCTGCTCCTCATTAACCGTCTCTCTCCTACCTAGATTTGTGCGGTTAGGAGGGAGAGGCTTTAAAGAATCCCAATAAAATAGAGTTTAAAAAAGAAGCACAAAAGTATCCTCACGGTGTGGAGCGTGGAGGCACACAAGCAGACAAGGCAGCTGAGAGTTCTACATCGGGATCCCTAGGCAGCAGGAACCACCAGCCATGTCTCCTAATCCTTTCAAATAGTGCCACTCCCTGATGACTAAGCATTCAAATCTACGAGCCTATGGGGGCCATTCTTATTTAAACCACTACCTGGACTTACCCTTTGATTGTGTAAGCAAGCCTCTACTTAGATGCTTTTTTTTTTTTTTAATAAGTTGCCTTGGTCATGGTGTTTTGTTCCAGCAGAAGAAAAGTCACTAAGACCGATTACATAGAATGAGGCAACGCAGACCCAAAAAGACAAATGCCACGTGCACTCCCTCATTTGTGGTTTCCAGCTTCAGATCTTTAAATATGAGTACATAGCATACAATTACCGCCACAGAAACTAGGAAGTGTAAAGGAATGAAGAGGGGTTGTAGACAGGAGTATCAGGGTACAAGTGATATGAAGCTGGAAGTGGAAAGATGGGGAGGAGTGCCCCAACTGGGGAAGAGGAGAGGAGTCAATAGGAAAGAGACACAAATAACACCAAGGTTGTTTAATAAAGTCTTAAGGAAAAAAAATTTTTTTTGAGGCAGGGTTTCTCTGTGTAGCCTTGGCTATTCTGGACTCACTTTGTAGACCAGGCTGGCCTCAAACTCACAGACATCTTCCTGCTTCTGCCTCCCAGAGTGCTGGGATTACAGGCGTGTGCAACTGAGCCCAGCTGAAGAATCTTATTAGTTTTTATTTACCTAAAATTATACACCACCACCACCATCACCACAACAACAACACACACACACACACACACACACACAGTTATGCCACTATGGCTGACCATGCTCCCCACAGAAAACATAGAGTAACAAAACTCCCCAGTACCAGGCATGAGAAAAACTTCTTTATAAGGGTCAGTTGGGGTGGTCCAAGTAACTTCTCAGCTGTGACACTCTGAACCACAACAGCCAGCATGGCAAGCTATCCAGAAAGGTGCGGGGGGTGGCTTTCGTAGGCTGGTGGTAACCAGTAGCTGCTTGATTGGACTTCAGGCAGGAGAAGGGAAACCATTCCTGGTACTAGAGACCTAGACACCTAGCTGGGGCCGGTGAGATCATGTAGCTTAGAAGAGACTCTGCTCCTACCCACGTAGCTAGATCAGCACGATTCTAACTCTTATCCTGTACGTGTAGCTACCATCCTCATCAAAGTTTATCTTTTCTTTGTAGCAAATGGAGACTATTAGAGAAAACCACAACTAGACCCAACACAGAGATCAATAGAGCTTGGGAGCCCAGCCCCAATAGATACTTCTACATCATAGCTTTTCCTTCGATGTTGTAGCAAAGACTGGAGGAGGGGAAGTTATCTGTGGAACAGTCCTTTCTAGAAGCGACTGTACAAATTAAGTCTATGAGCTCATACAAACTTTGCTCAGTTGATTTAGAGTCTTGTTTTCTTGGTGACCTCCATCCTCTTTGGCCCCTTTGGCCAACAATTCAGATGTACTTCCAGCAGTACTGGAAGCATCATTTGGTGACAAGAGATGGCCAGTTGGGACTCTGTTATTTGGAGATTTCATTTAGATTGGCATCATATATGTATATGTATATGATTTAGGAAGTTTCTGCTCTATTAGGTTTTCATACTACTCCTCAAATGGTCCTTAATTTTAGCTGTCTCTTCCCATCTTTCTTGCCTCATCCCCATCTTTCCTTCCCCTCCTGACTTGATCCTCCCATTACAACCCCCTTAACCATCCATAATTATTAATTCTATTTCTCTTTCCTAAAAACATCTATCTGTACTCTCTAGTCCCTTACTTTAAAACTAACCTCTGCAATTCTATAATTTGTAACTTGGTTAACATTTTCTGTTTAGATTTGTACCCCGTTTTTAAATTAGGTTTTTTTTTTTTAAGATTTAATATTTTTCAGTTTTTTATATATTATGGATCTATATTATCCCCTTGTTGGATGCGTAGTTAATAAAAATTATTTTCTCTTTCTGTAGGCTGCTGCCATTTCTGTAGCTTCTCAGTTTCATGATGTCCCATTTATCAATTATTGATCTTATGCTGTGCTAATATATTCTGTTCAGAATATCTTTCCTGTGCCAATGAGCTTAAGACTCTTCCCCACTTTGTATTCTGTCAGATTCAGTGTATCTGTCCTTACGTTGAGATGTTTGGTCTATTTGGAGTTGAGTTTTGTGCAGGGTGTTAGGTATGGATCTATTTAGATTCTTTCTTGTGCACACATCCAGTTTGACCAGCATCATTTGTTGAAGATGCTGTCTTCTTTCTTTCGTTTTTTCCAGTGTGTGTTCTTGGTTTCTTTATCAAATATCAAGTATCCATAGGTACATTGATTTGTGTTTGTGTCAGTTCAATTCAATTCAATTCCATTGATCAACTTCTCTGTTTTTGCACCAATACCGTGCTGGTTTTATTATTATAGCTCTGTAGTACAAATTGAAATTGGGGATGGTGAACCCTCACAGTTTTTCTTCCATTCAGGATTGTTTTAGCTATCCAGTTTTTTGTTTGTTTGTTTCCATATAAAAACTGAGAATTATCCTTTCAAGATCTATGAATATTGTGTTGGAATTTTGAGGGGAATTGCATTGAATCTGTATATTGCTTTTGATAGGATGGCCATTTTTTCTATGTTAATCCTACCAATCTATGAGCATTGGCGATCTTTCCATCTTTCTTCAATGACTTGAGGTTTTCATCATACAAGTCTTTAACTTTCTTGGCTAGAGTTACCTCAAGACATTTGATATAATTTGGAGCCATTGTGAAAGGTGTTGTTTCCCTGATTTCTTTTTTAGTTCATTTGTCATTTGTATATAGGAAGGCTACTGATTATTGTGACTTGATTTTGTATCCAGTTACTTTGATAAAAGTGTTGTGGGAGTTTCCTGGTGGAATTTTGCTTTGGTTTCTTTCCAAAATGTATACTACTTACTGTTTTGTTTTGCCTGGACCTCCTGGATATCTCGAAGCAGCAGACCAAACCCTAATACCTGCATGGCTTAAGGCAAGAGCACAGAAATCGGTTACACTCCTTAAATCTAAACATTGAACGACTGTAAGTCTAGCTAGCCCAACTGTTACATTACATAGCTTTCTCTTTCTATGTGGCACACCTAAGTTACAGCAAACATCATATAACCACCTAGAAGTCCAAAGTCAGTCCTGGAGTGCCAGAGTTCCCTATCTATCGCATGCCAGGCCTCCTTTTTGGATGTTAACACCAATTATCCTCAATTCAAAAGGTCTTGTTTAACTGAGTCTTGGGGTGTGTGTGTGTGTGTGTGTGTGTGTGTGTGTGTGTGTGTGTGCGTGCCTAGAGCTCACCAGTTTAGGAAGACCAGCTGGTCGGCTAGCTCCTGTATCCTTTTGTCTGTCTAGGCAGTGTTACCACTACCAAATATGCCACAGAGCTTGGCTTTATTTGTGGGTGTCCGAACTCAGGTCTTCAATCTGGGGCAGCAGGCATTTTCCCAATTAATCCTCTCCCTATTTCTCTTGTTTAACTGACTTTCCCCGGCGTGGGGAAAAAAAAATCCTATGGTATTGCCTAATACCTATATTTTGCTCCTGTCGACGAAAATTTGATACGTTCTGTGAACCGAGGGTACATAAACACCAGCATACCCCAAAGACAATTCAAATTGCTTAATAAATAGTGTACTTTATTTTAGAAATTGCCTTTCAAGACTTTCTTTGGCCCTTAATCTGCCGACCAAAGTTTTCCACTTCTGCTTCCGTTCCACCTGCAGATCTTGAGAACTGATTTTCCTTAGAGTTGACGCGAACATCCTGAAGACTGTTGAAAACTAGACCATCAGAGGATCCATTCATGACCTGAATATTCATATGTATATGAATATTTTACTTGGCTAGGTCTCGAGGTCAGGCTATTCAGAGAGGAGGACCAACGACCTGCCCACACTTCAAAGCTTGCTCTTGCAGCAGCTGGTCCAACTGGAATGTCTTGAGAAGGACATTAGGAAAACCAGCCGGGAGTACAGCTCTGTCACAAACGGGCTCAACTGGAGTGAGGCACTTCGATTCTTGTGCTGAGCCTCAAAGGGCCCAACTATCATTTTAGTAAGGACAGACACCACTGCAGCAGACTCTGGAAAAATCATAGTTCGTCTCTGCTTGCATTTGTGCCTGTGGCCATTAAGACGCCCCCTAGGCTGCCGCTCAGGGGCTTTAGAAGGCGTGGTGGGGGAGAATGGCACACCTTTCTGAGCTTCAGTTTCCACACACCTAAAGAGCTAGAGACTCGTGGTCGTTCTCGTCAACAAAATTCAAGGAACACAAGAAACTGCAGGAAAACTGTAACAAGCAGATGGTTATCCAAATGCAACTTGTTTCGGACACAGTACACAAGACGACCTACATTACATCCTACCTGCCCGCCCACTGGGACGATGGGGGCGGGGCCATCGACCCCGCCCCTTGGAGACGCCCCACCCCCTAGATACGCCCCGCCCCGCCCGCGCCTGCGCAGTGTGTGTCGACGGCCTCGAGCGCCTAGGCGGGAGGTAAGGGGCTCACTGGCCGCCGCCTCGGGGGCTGGGCTGCGATGTGGTGCGGCGGGCCAGGCTGTGGACGCACGGTAGAGGCGCCGGGCAGCAAGTCCAGCTTCGGGTCGGTGCGAGCGCCGGGGCCGCGTCCAGAAGTGGCCAAGCCTCCCTGGTTTCAGTTTTGGAGTTGTCCCAGCGGGCGCGGGGAGGCTGAGGTCCCGCGGCGTCGTGGTCGCTGGGGGAGGGGGGAGATACTCAGGCCCTGGCCGCCTAGCCGCACCGCTGGGGTCCGTCGGTGTGGCCCGCGAGTGCCCTGGTGACCCCTGGTGACCCTGACAGGGACGACGCGACGCCGGTGCCCCAGCAGGACGCGGAGAGGCCGCAGTTGTGGTGCCCGAGCCTGCCCTCAAACCCCGTCCTCAGCCCACATGCCCCAGAGGGTGCATTTCTTTGAGTGATGATGGTGTCAGCTGTTTGGGACATTTTCTAGGAAAGGGGCTCTTTCGCTTATAAATAACTCTTGAGTAATTTACTTTACCTTTGGGTACTTCTTCGGGCACCGAGTTTCGTGGTACTCATCTCATCTTAGTTGCAAGTACCAAGAGATCAAGTTTGTGAAGCACTTAGCACCTTTCACGGCAAAATGAATGTGTCTGGAAAATGATTGCAGTCCTGGCTTCTAAACGTTCTTTCGTCCATAAAACAGCAATTCTTATTCATGCACAAATACGAAGACCAAACACAAACTCCGGAGTAATTTACGATTATTGAAAAATTGCACAAGTAGCTGGGCGGTGACTTTAATCCCAGCATTTAGGGAGGCAGAGGCAGGCAAATCTCTGAGTTCAAGGCCAGCCAGCTCTATACAGAGAAACCCTGCCT
Source organism: Psammomys obesus (assembly GCF_907164565.1). Lineage (NCBI taxonomy): Eukaryota > Metazoa > Chordata > Mammalia > Rodentia > Muridae > Psammomys > Psammomys obesus. The sequence goes on from NW_026589732.1 coordinate 4,327,480, forward strand.
CGAAAAACCAGAGAGAGAGATGGAGAGAGCGCTCACTTGTTTTATAGCATTTTACATACCATACATCACAGTCATTGAAAACATTGATGTTAGGTTAACTGGCGTCTCTCCTCTACAGTGGGGTCTAACCCCACCTCCCTTTATCCACATGGTGCCATCACCCTTTCCAGTCTCTGGGACACTCTTGTGACTTTTATGCTTTCCAAGAGTCAAGAATGTTGGTAGTGCCTTTCAAGTAGGATTTTGTCCGCAGTTTGTTGTGATTAGATGGTTTGGCACTTTTGTTAAGAATACCACACGGTATAAGCACCTTTTCAGACTTCATGCTTGTGGGGTCAGCCGTATTACTTAGTTAAACTTGGTATTGGGGGGATTCTCCACAGCAATTATTACGCCAACAATTCTCCAAGTACTGATACTTTGACACTGTGGCAACCTTCTATTTCCTTTCTTCTTTTATCGGAATTCTTCTCTACGGAGGAGCTGTCCATTCTTCCCATTTCTTTGTCTGTATTCAATTATTTGTATCAGTATAAACTGTGATTGCCAGGCATTGGTGGCCCTTGCCTTTAATCCCAGCACTTGAGAGGCAGAGGCAGGCAGATATCCAAGTTCAAGGCCAACCTGGTTTATAGCCCCTGGTTTGTAGCCCCAGGCTAACCAGGGCTACAAAGAGGAAGGAACCCTGTCTTGGAAAAACCAAAAACCAATCCAAACCGCATTATTTTACTGTTACTATGTACTTTACACATCACCTTGCTCTCACTTTGACCATGGGAAAGTTTTGCGTTGTTGTCCTTATGTTCTGTATTCCTGTGTTTTGCCTGCTCCTGTCCTGGCCTCAACTACTTCTCAAAAGGCTCCTCGTTTCCTTCTGTCACTTGTTACTTGCTGCCCTCCTCTCTGTCGTTCAGAATGGTATTAGATACCTATACCTGTGGTCTCACTGTGCTACGAGGGTGCCGTTACCTTCAGAACCTCACAAAAGACAGCAGTACCTGCATCTATACACCCAAGATTGATTTCTGTATCTGTCTGTACATGGTTGAAAAACAGAAGTGGAGACCGGTATCTCTGACTGTCTTTTCACACCACCAGGTTCATCCTGGTATTGGTTCCTGCTTGTTCTTTAACAGTGAGCACTGACTCATTTTCTGGGAAATGTTTCCTTATTTGTTCTGTCCTGGTATATACAGAAAATAATTCCAGAATGTCTAAAATATACACTGCCAAGAGAAACACACAGTACAATGTTTTTACCTTTAGCCTTACAAGGTTCAGCAGAACTACCATGTTCTGTGCTTTGGTTGCTTTTTGTTTTGTTTTGTTTTGTTTTTCCAGCCCTGGCTGTCCTGGAACTCACTCTGTAGACCAGGCTGGCCTTGACCTCACAGAAATCCTCCTGACTACCTCCTGAGTGCTAAAGGCATGTGCCAACCCCCTCTCTGACCTCAGCTGATTTCGTTGTTGTTAGTGGACCACTTAGTTCCATGATAATGCAATCTTATTTTTGATAGTTTATTTTTTTATTTTAGATTTCCTCTGTATCTTGGTGTTTTAAAATTTGCATGAAGTAGCATTTACTCTTTGACTTGTACAGTTTCATGGGTTTTGACAAGTACAAATAGCTGTCTATCACCACACTATGACAATACATTCTATCACAAATATTTTATGCTTTTTAAATAATTAAAATAATATAACAACTTCACAGAAGTTTAGAACTTGGGTGTTTTGTATATTTCTGGACATTTTTATAGGTGTGAGTTCTTTATCTTTTTAAACCTAGTGTTTTAATCGTATAACATGTTTCAACTTTATGACTAAAAATAAAAAAATGTTGGAATGTACTTTTCAGTAGGTATTCAAACACACTTCTATACCACGTTTTGACATTGAACTGGGATCATCCTATAACAGATGACAAATGTGAGCTATTTTATGATTTGATGCCGTGCTAGACAATATTCTGTTATTATAGCATTGTGCCTGCAATCATTTGAACGTTATGCTTTCAGATATATAGTTACATATAACTTTGTAAAACTAGAAAATGATAGAAAAAAAATAAATTCTAGCTAGAAGGAGAGTTAGGATACCATTTTTCCCCCACTAATCAAACCAATCATTGGTTAGAACATGAAGAAGTGCTTCTAGTAGAATGTAAGTAGGAAGAAACTTTATGGCACATTTAGCAGTGAGCATATTTTTAAAACTTAAAATGTGTCTGCTTAATATTTCTATTTTTAGCTGTCTGTTTTAAGTAATCATGGGTGGTAGAATGAATATATGTATGAGGAAAGTAATCACAATGTAGTTTATAATAGTGGAAAATTGGGATCAACTTAAATAGCTAACAATAGATGATTGGATTGTAGAACATATACAGTGTAATGTTATGCTACTAAAAGTAGGTATGTAATAAAAATATTTACATGGTAACGTTTTCTGTATACTTGATCATGTTATTCAAAGTAAATCCAGTCATTTAGTCCAGAATAGGTTATTATGTTCATTTCATCCTTTTACTTTTTTTATTACAGTGTTTTTTATAACCCTTTGCAATATTTTGTGTCTAACAGGAAGAACGGTAAAGTCAATATTTGTATTGACCACAGTACCTACCAAATACCTTAACAGGCTCTAGGGATCCTGAGGTGTACCATACACCACACATTACACACGCACGCATGCACACGTGCTCTCTCACTCTCTTTCCCTCCCGGGCTCCATCCCTCTCTCTCCTTTCAGTAGTTCTTTTAATGAGGAGTTTGTTAAACTCAGTCTTGCATGTCTGAAAATAATTATTTTGACTTTACCGTAGATGATAATTTGCTTGGGTACGCACCAGCTCCCTAGTACTTTGAAGACATTCCTATCTTTTGATATATTGCTTTGATGAAGAGTTGGCTGCTTTTGTTGTTTTCAGTTATCTGTTATCTCTGGTTTGCTTTTTCTTTTGTCCTTGATGCTCTTCAGTTTCCTAGCATGTGCTTAGGTGAGTTTATTTTTATTTATGCTAGCAGGGTTTATGTGCTTTTTCAACTTGAGATCTTTTGACTTAATTCTCAAGCACCTTTTCTTTGAATAATTTGTTTTCATTCTTTTCTGTATTCTTTTCTATTTGTTACTAAGCATGTGAATTTATGTCCTTTATTTTCTTATTTATTGTCTTCATCTTGTCATCCTCCAAGTTTTGATAGCTTCCACTTCAGTAGTCCTCTCCCTCTCTCCAGCTATACATAGTTTCTTGTTTATCTTATCTTTTGGGGTTTTCAGTTTAGGATTTTTTAATTTGCCTTATGTTCCAATTGACCTGTTAACTCTTTTGTAACATTATTTTAATTAAAAAAAGTACCCAACTCGTAATGTCCTTTTGAAAAGTTTATTTCTTTATTTATGTCTTTGTATATTTAAGAATAGATTTAATGTTTCTTTTTTATCTCATCTCTAGGGCCATTGTTATTTTTCTAGTTTAGTTTGAATCTATTTCTTTTGATCCTGTACTTCTATCCACATGTCTCTAGTTCTTGTCTGCTCTGTGGTTCAGTTTTAATTCTGTTCTTGGTGTGTGGAAATTTTCCCCATAAGCTTGTATTAGGCGTAAGAACTAAGTTCTTAGCAGTGAGTAATGGAAGTCGTTTTAATAGCCATTGATTCAAGATTTTCAACTGTAGAAGAAAGGAGAAAAACAACTTATTTAAAGTAGTTCTTAATATTTAGGGCATCAGATGTTTCTCTCTTTTTTTTCTCTTTCTCTCAGAATCTGAAAACAATGAGTTCCTAAAGAGCCACAATCTCACAGAGTCAATATATGAAGGTGTTTCTCTGTGAGGCCTGGGTTAAGAAGCTGTAACCCAATGGGATTGTATGTTCAATTTATTGTTGTTCTTTGGCTGGGCTAAGGAAGAGATATCAAGGCATCATATCCTTAAGTGGTGTTTAAGCTTGGTTCAGCAGGGGAGCACATACTTACTAAGATCTGTTACAAGCTCAATTTTATAAAATCGATGTAAGTAAAATTTTTCTGGTTGATGCCAGTGTGGGGTTTTATCATGCTCACTTCCAGTTCCTACCTCTTCTGTCCTGTCCCCAAAAGCATATGCTGGGTCTTTCTGTACAGCTATAGAATCCTGGTGACACAGAAAAACATCTTTATACATGCAGAGAATCTGGGTCATTAAAAACAATTTTAAAGTTTATTTATTTATTATTTTTGTGTGTGTCATGCATGTGCTATTGTTGTGCATGTGGCGGTCAGAGAAAAACTTGTGGGAGTCAGCGCTCTCCCATGTAAGAACCGGGGATCAAACTCAGGTTGTATCTTGGCAGCGAACCCCTTTACCCACTGAGCCTGGCATTGTAAATATGCTTCTTATTGGAATTCTATTGCTGGTCATTTAGTATACACTGCTGATTACTTTGTTTAAAAAAGGAAGAGATAAAGACTTTCAGTGAGAGGAGTTCTGTATTCTGCAGTGTACTTCAAGTATATAATTACATTATGATATTAGAAACAGCATTTAACATAGCAAAAATATTAACAATCATTTTTTCTTTGAATTTTGCTATTTGGCAGTTTTTAAAAAGATGCCTATTCCATGTCCAAAACATATCCTCCTCATTTTTAACAGTGTTTACACACATACTGTACATTGTAAAAGATCCCAGGAAACAGCCAGCAAAATGTAGAGTTTCCTCAACACATTTCAGGTTGAGGAAATCATTAATAGTTTTATTTTATTCTGTCCATTTTTATATTTTCTTTAAGCTTTTAAATTTCATTTTTATTTAGTGTGTGTGTGTGTGTGTGTGTGTGTGTGTGTGTGTGTGTGTGTGAATTTCCTTCTATTATGTAGGTCCCATATGGAACTCAGGTCTTCAGGCTTGGTGGTAAGCTCTTTTACCCACTGAGCCGTCTTGTGGGCTTCCATTTATACATATTTTCTGAACATTCCCGAGCAAGCTTAGGAGGTCGACACAGGGGGATCAGGGTTTCCAGGTCAACCTAGAGTTACATAGCTCCCCTCCTGCCTGTGCTATGAAAATGAATCACTTTGAAAAGTACTCAAAAGTGACTAGATACAACTTTCATGAAGAGACTATCTTAATATTCATCATTTTATAGAGAAACAAAGGCATTCAAGTTCAGTTTGGGATCAATATGTATTTGTAAAGTGTAATTACGTATTTGTTGACTTTTAAATTATTTCATTTTATTTTATGTGTATGAGTATTGGCCTGTATGTATGTCTGTGCATCCTGTGTGCAGTGCCAGAGGGAACAGAAAATGGTGTCAGATCTCCTGGAACCGGGGCTACTGATGGTTGTGAGCCATTATGTGGGTGCTGGGAACTGAACCTAGAGCCTCTGAAAGAGCAGCCAGGGCGGCTAACTGCTACCTCTCCAGCCCTGTATTTGTCTATTTTTAAAAAGAATGGCATCTGTTGTAAAAGTATTCTTCAATGCTCCCTCTTAGGTGTTCCTGTATGAGGGCAGAGATCTGCTGCAAGAGGAAGTGGTTCAATAGGACTCAGGATGTCTGAAGATGAAGAAAAGGTGAAGCTACGCCGGCTCGAGCCAGCTATCCAGAAATTCACTAAGATAGTGATCCCCACTGACCTGGAGAGGTTGAGAAAACACCAGATAAACATTGAGAAGGTGAGCGTTCCATTTCCATTACAGAAGCAGGCACCTGGGTGGATTCTTACATGCTATTTGCATTTCACATAAATAGAGGATCTGAGGCTTCGGAAGATGCCGCCAACCTGATGATACGTAGCATTCACCTTTTAATCTGGTTGTCACGTTGTACAAGTTAACTCTCATACATTCCATTTATTATGTTGCAGGAGATAGGAGAAGAGTTTAATTGAAGAGTTTAACTTACATGTGGAGGTTTGAGGTAGTAATTAAATTGGAACCGTTTGATAGTGCCCCATATTGTGAAGGTGGGGAGCTGAGGCTAATGGACCTGGCTTCATCTCATTCAGCCCATGGCAAGTGTTTTAACTTGTGCCTATCTGTAATGTCTATCCTCTTCAGGTGCACATGTAAAGGATGGAAATAGTTGTGTGAGGTGAGGGACTTTCCTTTCTTCACTGCTTCTCTTTGACAAAGGCCTCAAGTGGGGAGGTGCTGCCAAGGTGGGTTGGGGATGAGATGAGCTGCTCAGAGAGCAGCATAGACTCCACCCTGGCCAGTCAGGGCTGTGGGCCTGTGGTGGTTACAGCAGCCAGATTGGCTGAGAACTCACCTTGACTGGAACAGTGATTATCGTCTGCTGTCAGCACTGAGCTGTGTGCCCCTCCACTTCTTTTCACTGGTGTTTTTATTTTAGGTTAGGGTGGATGGTGTGGTCATTAAGCCTTTCAATATAAATTGTATTCACTAAAAATAACACATTTTTTTTTTCTACTGAGTTTTCTAATATTTAAGTGCCTTTAAAAACCACAAAAACTGGGTTGGGGATTTAGCTCAGTGGTAGAGCACTTGCCTAGCAAGCGCAAGGCCCTGGGTTCGGTCCTCAGCTCTGGAAAAAAAAAAAAAGCAAACCACAAAAACTTAATTTTTAAGATGACTGCAATGACTATTTCTCCAAGGGTCTTTTCTAAAATTCAAGATTAGTAGTTTTTTCACCCTTTAATTTTCTCTGTTCTTTATGTATGAGGCATAAGTGATAGCTATAGCTTGTAAACTGGTTATTCTTAGAATAGAAAAAAGTGAAAGGTCCCCATTCTTTGTTTAATGGGATAGAGAAACACAGCTTATCAAATCTTTCACCTAGAGTTGAGCAATCCAAACTAAACAGTTCTGCTTCTGTATTGTTACATCGCTAAAAAGCCTGTAAAAGATTTGATAAGGTGCATTTCAGACTTCTGAGCTGTATCAATCTCTCCATTACAAAGATGATAAGACGTAGTAGGTAGATGAAATGACTCTATGAGAGGTAGAAATGAGAGGTCTGTGGGCTATTAAAGCCATTTCCCCTCTTTATTGTCCTACTTTGCCTTTCTTATTTTTGTATGGAAATGCCTGTTGCCACTGGCCTTTGATCTTAGCTCCTTGTGTGCTCAGTCCTATCTATAGGGAAAGCGAGGATCCCACAGCAGGGTGGCAGGAACAGGACCTGGTGAATTACTGACTGGATGAGTTGTACCAGGTGCTATAAGAAAATGATCCTGGAGTTGGTGCCATTGGTCCTGCTCTACCTGAACAGGTTTCTTTTAGCACTGTTGTTTATTATGAAACCTTTAGGCATTATCAGCTAATTATAATGGACAGAGAGATGATGATATCTAAAGCCAAGAAAGTAAACTCATATTGATCTATGCTCCTTTTTAAATATCCTTGAACATTTCACTGTCTGCAGGGTTTTTAGTTTGCTTACGAAAGTACCTCTTTGTGTGCAGAAGCTTGAATGGTGCATTTTGATGGCTAGGCTATGGCTTGAAACACACTTGAAAAGCGCAGTGCTCATTGTACAGAATAGTTAAGACCTAAATTCAGGCTCCAGGTGTCTTATGTGCCTCACTCTCAAAAAGGCATATTCTTCTTGAGGAAAAGGTGTAGAAAGATAAAATATTTATTATTCTGGCCATCAGTCATCCAATATAAATTTGAAAGAAGAAGGCCAGACTGGAGGGGAATTGAAGGTAGGCTGTTAGCAGAGTGAGTCTGCAGCCGTGGAAACAATGGGAGCAGTATGCTGTGGACACCTGGGCCATGCCCCGAAGGCCCCGCAGAGGCCCACTGTTACACAAGTGCTGCTAACGTGTGACCCTGAGGTTTGAAGCCTTCGGCTTTCTCTCTTACTGTCGTAGGTATAGCAGTAAATACGAACTGCAAGAGCCAGCTTGGAACACACTTTTCTTTGTTCATATTGTTGGGCTCTAAGGAGGAACTTACTGTGTGGGATGTATACAGGGTTTATATGAACTAGTTTGTGTTCAAGATGCAAGTGGCAGAAACCCCCAAGTGGCTTATCAGATGAGGTGGAGTCTGTTTGCCTTAGATTTCCCTCCGCCTCATCTCATGGTAATGGAAGCTGTCCATTACCTGCAGGCATGCTCCATCATTCCCAGCTTAATTTTCCTCCTAATGACCCTGTTAGCGCTTTTCTATTTTGAAGGTGAATTCCTCGGTAAGGAAGGTAGAGGAAATATGGTGCTGAATTCTGCTAATGACATGCACCCATCATTTGCCTGTATTCAAGCTTTGTTCTTTGTTCAAATCCCCCAGCTTTGCCTCTTCCTTGCAGTATGCTGTAATGTCATCACCTCATATTTAAACACATTATTTGACACAACCCTGTTCACAGATGTAACATCTGGGTTTCAGCTTTCGTGTACCTGTTAGAGTTATTTTATCAGAGGTAATACTGGGGCAGGGATGAAGTAGGGACTAAGAAGGGTGGGTGCACTCGACATTCGTGACCATCCGTCTGACCTAAGAGAAGGAAGGCAAGCAAGGACGATGACAGGCTCACCACCACTCAGAGGCCCAGGTCCAGGCTGTCTCATCTTTGCCCCTATTAGTGCTGGAGTCCAGGACCCTGGCTTCCCTACTTGGCCCCTGCAGCGTGGACTGCCTTCTGTGGTCATGGCATAGGGCAGTTGCTTCAGCATGTGGGGAGGTCATGTGGTAACTACTTACAGCTTCCACCAATCTGCTTTTTCCCCCACCTCACTTTCTAACTGGTCACCTGTAGCTAGCAGCTCTGGACATCAGTCTTCCTGGAGTGTGGGGTGCTGAAACCTCCAGGCTTCTCTCCCTGGAGGCTGCTCTGCTGAATCCATTGCACTGTGTCTATATTCATCCCAGCCTCTGAGGTTTGCTTAAAAGCTCTTGTCTGTTGGTGTCTTCTATTGTGTTCTCATTGCTCTTGTGAATTTTCACCTCTTAACATTCTTTATTGTTCTTTCATAAGATTTTGGGAAAGATCAGAGATGAATATTTGTATTTAATCTGCCAGGTTTAATGAGAAACAAGATTATTTATTACAGGAAATAAATATTAGCTTTCCGTAAGTATTTATTGGTGTTTGGCATTTGCTGTTTCTTAGACTGTTAGCATTGAATGACATGTAGAAATAGATTTTCAGTTCTTAAGAAGTTTGCACTTCGGTTAAGGAAACAAGATAGGAAATAATCCAAAAATGGTGAGAGGCAGTACATGACTGTGCAAAATGGGTGACGTGGTCTAGACAGGCGGCCAGCAGCTTGCGCTTGGCAGTTCCAAATGAGGGAAGCAGGTCCACTTGGCATTTATGTATTTGTTCATATTTGTTTATTACTTTGTAATCACAATGAATGCCCTCTTCATCCTGTGACCATCTTCTTTACCAACTTGAGGCAGCGTGAATGATACTGGGTCTGATGAATGTGGTGGTTCAGCTCCTGTCCGTGTTTGGTTATCAGGGAGCTGTTCTGACCAGTAAGTCTTGATCAAAAGCTTGGTAGAAATTTGGGAACTTTCAGAAATATTTTCCTACTTTAAAAAATATATGTGTAAGGAAACTACCCCTTTCCTTTATTGCTCTGTGTCATCCTGCTGTGCCTGCAAATGTAGCCCACCCTGTTGATTAGGGGACAGATCAAGGCCTTATTGAGAGCAGAGGCTGGGCACTTGATGACCGTGTAAGTGTCCACACTGAGCCACCCTGGGAGGGTAGCCACACTCCTCGCTGCGGTCTATGTTTGTTGTTGGAGCCACTTTAAAGTTCATTTTGCAAACCGAAGCACAATGTAGTGGTTTTGCCTGAGTTCACTGCCTGTCCTGCTGTGCGTATAGACAAAGACTGTCTCCTGTATGTAAAAGCCAGTGGTTCAGAGATGCTTGCCAGTGACCCAAACTTAACCACAAGCTTAAATGTTGCTTCTTCTCATGTTTTTCGCACATATTATTAAGTCATCCTATTTCTTTCCCACCTCACCAAATATCTGGGATAACAGATTTTCATATGATATCCTAATTTCACATAAAATTGAATAGTAAACAATAGCAACCTGAATTATTTTATTCTTTTTTTTTTTTTAATTTACTGTAGTAACAGATAATGACATTTTGCAATCTCTTCTATAGCCTTTTTTGCCAAGTGGGCAAATAACAGCAGTGGAAAGGCCACTGTTATCCATTATTGAGAATTGTTACAGGTCTTCATATGTCACAGCACTTAGTCTTACATTAGCTTTATGGGTCATGTATTATTGTTGTTTTGTTTTCTATTTGTTTATTTGTGTGTATGTATGTGGACACACATGCCACACTGTGGATGTGGAGGTCAGTTCTCAGTTCTCTTAGTTCTCTTCTGTGTATGTTGTGGCTCCTGGGGCCACACTCAGGTCTTGGGCTCAGGGATAGGCACCATCACCTGCTGAGCCATCTCACTAGCCCAGGTTTTGCTTTTTGGGACAAGGTCTCACTATGCAGCCCCAGCTGGCCTACAAATTGGATAGTTGTGTGTTCTTTGTTTTGAAGTCATCCGTGAAGGTGCTGAACAGAAAAGGGTTAGGGCCTCCAGTTTTCTAAGCTCTCACAGTCCACATCTCTACTAATCTAGTAAAGACTACTCGCAAGAGTTACATTAATATTTATAGCTCTAGTCTTTTAAATATATATATTCTTTGTGAAAAATAGGTCAGTATATGCAAATATTAGAAATTTTCCCAGTTCTTCATAAATAAACAGAAGTGTTTGCAGGGTTTCTTGGTTAGTGCGATCCCATTTTCTTGTGCCTGTGGATCTGAATAGAACAGGTTACTCTTCCCTTCTGTTTTAGGGAGGAGGGGTTGGATTTGCTGATGATAGCACACAGCCTCTTGGATGCTAGGAACACAGTGCACCTGTGAGCTGTCTTCCTAAATCTGTTGAGATAGTGTCTCCCTATGTTGCCCAAACTGGTCCTGGACTTTTGGATGTCAGGTAATCCTCCTGCCTGAGCTGCCTGGTTAGCTGAGATTGCAGGCATGTTCCATCATACCTGGATTTATTTCCTCCTAATGATCTTATTAGCGCTGTTGTTTTTTGAAGATGAGCTCCTCTGTAAAGAAGGTAGAGGATGTAGAAGGCACAGTTTACTTTCTGTCTTAGGTCCGTAATGATAGGCACCATACCAGCTGCCACCAGTCAGGCTTTGTTTTTTGTTCCAGTCCCAGCTCAGGTACTTCCTGTAGAGTATGTTCTGATTGACACCATGACTTCAGATATAAACACACCATCTTGACCCAGCATTCTGCAGCAGATCTTAGCGTTTATATATTTAATGGCAGTGTTTTGACTATTTGGAGCAAAGCTGCACATGTCTGTGTTTCCAGACAATTATGGTGGTGAAATTATAATTGCATGAGATCATTGTAAGGGGTAAGATATCATATGTTGGGACTGGAGAGCCAAAGAAGCATGAGGACTGGAGTTGGGGCTCCAGAACCCACATAAAAGCTAAGCAGGTACAGTGGTCTGCTTGCAATCTGAAAACTTGGAGAGAAAGAGATGGCATCTCCAACAAGTTTTAGTTGGGGTTTCTATTGCTATGATAAAAACCATGACCAAAAGCAAGTGGGAAGAAAGGGTTTATTTTATCTCATACTTCTGGGTCACAGTCCATCACTGAGGAAGCCAGAGCAGGAACTCAAGCAGCACAGGAACCTGGAGGCAAGAGCTGATGCAGAAGCCATGGAGGGGTGCTGCTTACTGGCTAACTCTACCTCCTTTCTTTAAATACCCAGGACCACCAGTCCAGGGGTAGCACCACCCACAATGGTGACATAATTTGTCACCAATTATGAAAGAGCTCTATAGGCTTTCCTAGAGTCTGATCTTAGGATCATATGAAGGTTTTTTTTTTTTTCAGTTGATGTCCCCTCCTCTCAGATGACTCCAACTTGTGTCAAGTTGACATAAACTAGGCCCCCACCAGGGCAAAATGGCTAGCCAGACTAGCTAAGTCAGGAAGCTTCAAGTTCGGTGAGAACCCCCCAATTGTAAATAATGCGGAGAATAGCTGAGGTAGACGTAGTGGGCTCTACACACTTGTGTCTACACATTCACACCTCCTGACAAGTACCCTCAAACAGAGGTGAGCATGTATGCACAACACTCACACACACACACACACACACACACACACACACACACGGAAAATCCTTACGCACAAGGGGGATGCTCAGAAGCAGAGTATGTAATTAGTGAACTAGCTTACCCAGAACTTTGGCACAGGTACTGCCCGTCAGTAATTTCTAGTATTAGATTTAGAAGATCCCGTTGCTCTTCATCTTTGCTGCAGGCTTTGTATGTTTAATATGTGGTGGTCAAGGAGAGGCAGTTACCCTTCCCTGTGCTTTGGATTAGCCATTATCTCGTTATGTGAAGGATCATCACTTTACAGCCCTTCACTGCTGGCCCATCTGCTAACGCTGTGTAGCTTTCTGTAGACTGTTTAGCGTTTTCTGTGTCATCAGCCATAGCACCTGTCAGGACAGCTTCATCCTTTCCTACCTTTCTCTGTCTCCTTGTTTTGCCCTACAGTGCTGAAGAGAGTATCCAGTGCGATACTGACTAGGACCTGTAAGATGAAATCCTCACTTTCTTTCTAGTCTCAGAGAGGGCCCTTCACCACTAAGGTTGATAACATCTGTGTGGATTCATTTTTAGCAGCTACCTCAAGGTTCAGAATGTACATACTTTTCACACGTGTGTATGTGCTTGTGGCTTCATGCCTGCTTGTGTGTGTGTGTGTGTGTGTGTGTGTGTGTGTGTTTGTGTGTGTGCACAGGCACATGTACCATGTTGGCATATGGAGGTCAGAGGACAACCTGAGGGAGTTAGGAGTTGGTCCTGGAGATGGTACTTCAGTAGGTAGGCCTGGCACTCATCTGATGAACCATCCTGCCAGTTTATAAATTATTAAAAAGTTGATATTCTTCTGTGCATTTACCATTTCCCCATATTCTTCATTCCTTTGTGGAAAATCAGAGTTCTGCCAAGTACCATCAGCATTTCTCAGTGTCAGTGCTCTAGTGATGGAGGCTGGCAGCTCTGTGTGTGTGTGTGTGTGTGTGTGTGTGTGTGTGTGTGTGTGTGTGT
>NW_026589732.1:4340572-4423259 GCF_907164565.1 Psammomys obesus
TGTGTGTGTGTGTGTGTGTGTGTGTGTGTGTGTGTGTGTGTGTGTGTATACCTCTCCTTCACCCAGCTGGATGGGAGTTCTAGTTGAGCTGTGTCTCTTCTCTGTGACTTGTATGTTCATTGTTTTCTGGCTTGTGGTGTTTATCTGTCACTCTTGTCTGTTCCTTTGCACTTCAAGCATCTTTTTTTCTTTCTGCATGCTTTTGGGACTTTTTGATTTTGTTTAAAGTTCTGATCCTGGTTCTTAACATTTAATATCACTAATATCAAACACTTACAGTTCTGCATTCATAATAAGGAAATGTAAGGAATGCTGTTCATCTTCCAGCTTCTTTTATATCCCCATTCTCTGTATTTTCCATTCCCAGAGAGTTTGTAGGGAGACTAAAAATTTATTTGGCCAAAAAATAATAATTTGGCCTGATGATATTTCATTATTTTTATTATTTCTAAATATTAAAATGTAATGTTGAAAGCTCTCAGAAACTTAACTATCATTACAAAAATCGCTAAGGTTTTTGTGGTAACTGGACATGGCTCGTGACATAACAACTCAGCACTGTCCCTGTTTATTTCTTTTTTAATAGTATCAGCGGTGCAGAATTTGGGACAAGTTACATGAAGAGCACATCAATGCAGGGCGCACTGTTCAGGTAAGGCTGCTGTGTTTGGTGAGTCAATAGGAAAAAGACGGCTTTGAGAAAATTGTGCTTATATTCAGGATGATAAGCCTGTATCTAAAGTGCTCATTCCAAAATGTGTGTGATGAGACCCAAGTATAACCAAAGTTCATTCCTGTTTCACTCATGCCTTTACTCTCATGCCTGTTTACACTCATTGCCAGAGGCAATGGCAGGATTTTTAGTGCACCCATGTTTGGTCTCCATCTCATCAGGTCAGCCTGGTTAGGAATTATAGGTGTTGGAGTCAAGGTCCTCAGCTTATCCTTCCTAATTGATTTCTTTTGTGTATTTGTTACTGTTTTACCAGGAACTGCCTAGTTACAGTTCATGTTACCTAATTTTCCTTCAGGAATAATATATTAACTTATATTTTCACAATCAATGCATTTTCTAAAAACCTTAAAAATTTCATAGTATTTCCCAAGATTGTATTAATTAATTGGTTGGCTGACATAATGCTATTTGTAGTTTTAACCTTTTTTAAAAAAATTGCTCTGAAGGGTAAACATTTTTTACATATGCCTTGGGCTGATATTTGTTAATTGTTGTGTATGTTCTTCATGTATAGTGTGCTTATGTGTTTTATAAGACACTGACATCTAATATTTGACAGAATTCTATGAAATGCATTCCTCATTTTAGTTGTTTAAAATTTTTTTCTAATTATTTTAAACTAGATTTTAAAAATAGTGTATTAAGGGCCTGAGATAGTTCATCAGGTAAAGGCGCTTGCCATCAAGCCTGACAGCGCAAGTTCCAGCCCCAGGACCCACACAGTGGAAGGAGAGAACTAGCTGTTCTTTGCTCTCGACACGTGTGCTGTGGTGCTCAGGCACACCCACACTAAATAAGTAAATAAATGGTAATCTTGAAAGATTATATTCATTAATATTTTTAAAAGTACACTACAGTTAAGAGACAGAAAACCCACAGTTCCCTATTTTCCAGACCCGTCTGGAAGAATCCGTTGTGAGGCCGTTGGCTCCTTTCCTGTGTTACCTAGTTGTTATGAGCAGCCCATGTAGCTGGTGGTTTGGATGCCATCTCCTCACCCCCGCCATGTGGGTGGAGCTCTTTCCACTTTGTTCTCCTACCTCCTTTCTCCTTTTTAATTGCATACACACAGTCCTTGGTTCAGGTAGTACTCAGTATCATTATTTTGATTATAAGGACATTATTTTCTGCCAAGACAAATAGTAAAACTCAGACCAGCCCTTTGTTGTTTTTTTTTTTGGTTTTTTTTTTTAAGTTAATAACAACCTATTTTTAATTACCTTGTTTTCTGTCTGTGTGTCTTTGAGTTTTGTTAAAATGCTCCACATGTCTTATCACATTGCTGTTGATAACATTTTCATGTGTGGATATATCTGTTCCATTCTTCATTTTGGAAGCTCCGTCCTTAAGCTAGTCACCTCCAGTTCCAGTGGGACTCTGTCTCTTGCATAACTGCTGCCCAGGGACTTCCCCACGTATTCCTACATAGGAATAGGAGCTGCGACGTTTTGCAGATATCTGGTCTTCCTCAGTTCTTATTTCCTCCACTGTTTTGCTGGTTAGCATCCAGAAGGAAAGGGTTAAGTAGCCATGTGCATAAAACCCTCACTGTAGTTTCACCAGGTGTTGAGTTCCCTGGAACTGGCTTTCCGGAGTGACTGCCTTCCTGCTCTTTGTGTTCCTCTTTCAGAAGCTGAACTCACCTCTTTGAACAGGCCTTTACCTCCTGGGGACCTTTGTGCTCTGCTTATCTCTAGTGCTCTGAAAATTTAATGATGTGTGTTGTATTGTATCATTTCCATCTCAAAACCAAGGTTCATTAGTTCTGTGAAATTTTATTTGCTTATTAATTTGTATTATTTTATTTTATATTTTATGTGCATTGGTGTTTGGGCTGCATGTATGTCTGTGTGAGGGTGCTGGAGTCACAGACAATTGTGAGCTGCCATATGGGTGGTAGGAATTGAATTTGCATTCTTTTTAAAAGCAGCTAATGCTCTTAGCCACTGAGACATCTCTGGCATCTGTTATTTGTATTCTGAGACAGGATCACACTTGGGCACAGGCTGGCTAGTTCAGATCTCATCATGTATAAAAAGTCAGGTGTGGTGGCATGCATCCTTTCACACCCAGTGAGGACAGGCAGATCCCTGGAGTCTGCTGGCCAGCCAGCTTAGAAAATCAGTGAGCTTCATGTTCAATAAGAGACCATGTCTCAAAAAACAAGGTAGGGAAGAGTAGAGGAAGACACCCAACAGGCTCATATATACAGTCACACATACTCACGTATACGAATGTGTACACATATTATTTTATTGTAAAGGTTAGCAAACCAACTCCCAGACTATATCTGACCTGACATACATTCATTCACTCACTCACCCATCCATCCATCCGTCCTTCTGTTTGTTTATTTATTTATTTACTATTTTTACATTACAAGTTCTGAGTTGAATAGTTGCAACAGAGATCATATGCCTTACAAAGTCTAAGCTGTGTACTATCTGGCCCTACAGAAAGGTTTGCCAATCTGTGTTCCACTGAATATTGGAACTCCTAGATTGCATGGCTCAGTGCTTAAAAAGTACTGCACAAGCCTAAGAACTTGAGTTTAGTCCCCAGAACCCACATAAAAAGCTGGACACTACAGTACATGTCTTAATTTCAGCATTCCTAGAGCAAAATGGGAAGCAGAGAGAGGGGAGTCCTCCAGAAGTTTCTGGGCTAAATAGTGTGAGTACTTGGTGTAGCAGTGAACAAGAGAGACCTTGCAAAACAAAGTGAAAGGCAGGAGCCAACACCAGAGGTTATTCACACACAAGCACATATGCACATCCAGGCAAAAACATATGCACAAATGTATATACAAACATATTTTTACATTAGTATGCTGTAGTGTGTTGCAAGATAGTAAAAATTGAATGAAATGAATGCAAGACTTCCCTAGAAAAGGTTACAGAAGTGCAAGGAGTAGATATTAGTAGCTTCAAGAAAAGAAGATAAAGTTGGTCATGGTGGAGCATGCCTATAATCCCAGCACTCAGGGAGGCAGAGGCAGGTGGATTGCTGTGAGTTTGAGTGCAGCCTGGTCTACAAAGCAAGTCCAGGACAGCCAAGGCTACACAGAGAAACCCTGTTTCAAAAAAAAAAGGAAGGAAGGAAGGAAGGAAGGAAGGAAGGAAGGAAGGAAGGAAGGAAGGAAGGAAGGAAGGAAGGAAGGGAAGGAAGGGAAGGGAGAGAGAAAGAAAGAAAGAAAGAAAGAAAGAAAGAAAGAAAGAAAGAAAGAAAGAAAGAAAAAGAAAATAGAAAGAAAGAAAAGCAGATTGCTTGAAATGTAGACAGAAAGCTGACAGATGTGTTTGCTAGATGGTGAGTAGATTACAAGCCTCAGGAAGAAGGCAGCATCTCGGCTCTTCACCTCTCACAGTGCTGGTGCCATCAAGATTTAGTGAAGGTCCAGTGATCTTGAGTGTTAATGAGATTATTTTGACTTGGGTTTCTTACCATCTTGATTGTTTAATGTTTCACTAACAATCACATGATTTGATTGAGATATTGACTGTGTGAGACAATTTGTGTACTAATGTTTAAAATTATGTTGACATTATTGGTCTCCATCTGGCCATTAAAGTAATGAGCTCAAACTGTTGTTAGATACACGTGTTTGCTTACTTTACTTATTTCTGCTCTGGACTTAGTGTATAGGCTTCTTCATGGCTAGTTTGGAATAAAAACAATTTTCAGAGAAACAAGTTCATGAACAAGTTAAGGTTTTCCATATTTTTCAGAATTACATTTCTGTAAGACCTACCTTTTCAGTTTGACTTTGTCTTTGGAGACAAAGGTCTTCTTAACTTACGTGCAATCTAATTTCCCAACCTTTTATTTTTTAATGATTTTGGAATTTTCTCTATACTTAGATGATGATAAACAAGATTTTGCTTCAAAATTTTCATTAATTTTGTTTTTCAGACAGAGTGTTATATAGCTCAGGTTGGTCATCTAGATTTAAGGCTGGCCCCAAACTCTTACCATCCTTGTCTGTTTCTCCTGAGTTAGGTAGTATTACAGGTGCACACCACTATACAGGGTATTAATTAATCTGTTCTTCGGTACCTTACAGCATGTGTGTGTGTGTGTGTGTCTGTGTGTGTGTGCATGCACACATTGTATGTAGAGTGTCCAATGTTGACTTTTAATTAGGTTTTCTAAATTTTCAGTCAATATAGATACATAGTTAATTTTCATAAATAGATTTTATAGCGAATTACTTTTAAATTTTTATTATTTCTAATAACTTTTTGTAATCCCTTTGAATTTTCTTTTCATAGTTGAACTTTTTGAGACTCATTTTTCTTCTTTTATGATATCACTGTAGTTTTAGATTCCTATTTTATTTTGATTACTTGACTTTTTGAAAATCTGGCTCACTGACCACTTGAAGAAAGAGTTGCTTGCTCAGCTGGGTGGTGGTGCACACCTTTAATCCCAGCACTTGGGAGACAGAGGCAGGCAGAGTTTAAGCCCAGGCTGGTCTACATGACAAGCTCCATGATAGCCAGGGACACACAGAGAAACCCTGTCTCAAACAAAACAAACAAACAAAACATCAATGAAAAGCTTGTTCAGATATATATTACACATTTTTACAGTTTGAATCTTATGTGACACTGTCTGCTTTAAACAAGTTACATACAGTTTATGAGCTCAAGTTTCCCCAACTGTCAAATCAGTGTAACAGTTCCTAACTCTGGGGATGGTTGTAAGATGGTCAGCCATTTGTGCTAGTGTCCTACACAGCCCCTATCATAACAGCAGACATTTAGTAGGTTAGTTCAGTTTTAGGTGGGTATAATTGCGTTACTTTCCCCAGCCCTCTGACCTGTCATATGAAAGTGTAAGGTAAATATTCTGGATGTGGGTTTGTGCAGGCCAAAGGTCAATGTCCATTATCTTCCCCACTCACCTTAGTTTTTGAGGTGGGGTTTTTCACTGAACCTGGAGCCTGCTCATTTGGCTAGACTGTCTGGCCAGTGAGCTTCTGGGGTCCTTCTGTCTCTGCCTCTCTGATGCTGGATCATGCCTGGCTTTTTCATGTGACTGTTCATCTCCTCATGCTTGCATAACAAGCATGTTGCCAAAGTAAGCCATCTCCCCAGGCCTAAAATAAGTATTTTGAAAAACAATGTATCATCTCTCCTCCTCCCTTAAATCCAGTGAGAATAGTAACTGATAACAAAGGTTCTAACAAGCATATCTCAGTTTCTGCCTTGAGGGCTCCTGACTGGATGACAGTGCAAAAGGTCAGTTCAGTATCTGTGTGGAAATTTAAAGCTCCAGTAAAAGTTAATGAGAGTCAGCATAGGAGTGGCTGTGAAATGTCTTATAAAAATTAGCTATCTGTACAAAGTGAATAAAGTGTGATTGATAAAAATAAGAAAAATTAGCTATCTGGATTCTAGATAATTTTCTTTTCAGGTAAAGGAAACGAGAAGAGCAGAGAAATTTAGTGCTTGTCTAAAATATAATTTTAAAAGGAGTTTGGGAAACTTGGTGTTTGAAGTAGTGAGTGACTGCAGGAGTGCTCTCATGGCATACTTGTACTCCGCAGGACAGCGGTTCTCAGCCTGTGGGTCGCTGCTCCTTCACAGGGTCGCCTAAGGCCATCTGCATATCGGATATTTATGTTGAGAGTTAGGACTAGCAAAATTGCAGCTATGAAGTAGCATCAAGAATAATTTTAGGATTTGGGTCACAACATGAGGAACTGTATTAAAGGGTCACAGCATTAGGAAGGCTGAGAACCACTGCCATAGTAAGAACCAGTTCCCATGTTGAGCCCTACTTCCTTTATAATCTATTAATGTTAACTCAAGTGGACAGGCGCTGGAGCATGGCCCTTAACACATTAAATTAGATGCTCACTAAATACTTGATTAAATACTTCTTTGATTTTTAGTCTCTTTGCCTGCCCCTGACCCCATGCTGAAAATTGAACCTAAAGCCCTGTGCAAGCTGGGCAAATGCTCTTCTTCTTATCTATGCCCCTAGTTGTGATTTTTCAATCTTTTTAATAGTTGGTTATTAGTTTTAAAATATATTATTTTCAGTACTGTTTTATACTAAAACAAGTGTAAAGTCATACTACTATCAATACCTTAGAGAAGGAGGTAAACAGTGACTGTATCTTAAATAAAAATAGAGTAGTCCAGATTTATTTTAATTCAACAGTTATAACTCTGGATCTCTTAACAGTAAGTCATACTACGTCTAGAGTATGTTTGCTGTGGTATTTAAATGTTTACCAGTGGACTTGTGCTTCTGTTTGTAAAGAAATCTGATTAATTATTACGATACCAAATGTTTTTTTGCTGTACACAATTTGCTCTCAAAATTGCATGTTATAAAAACACATTAGAAATCCTAAATCAATATTTAATGAAAGCAAATATATGCATAGCCACTCATCTTTTAATCAGCAAATACAAATTAGCCATTTTTCAGAATTCTTAATTAACTTAGAAAAATTGCTTTTTATAATTATCATCCATATAAAGAAGTATATTTTACTATATCTTAGCTTTAGACAAGAATTTAGAGATATTTTTGAACAAAGTGGAGAAAGATAAATGTAGTTATTAATCTGAACAGGTGGGGATGTGTTTTAAACTGAAAGTTTGGGCCTGGTTTACAGTTTGTATTCACATACTGCAAAGCTTGTTAAATACGGAGTTGCTGAACTCACCTGTTAGAGCTTGCTTCCCTTATTACGGCCCCATTGCTCTAACTTGTGGATGTTTCTGCAGATGTTATTATTAGAAGTCGGGGGCTCCTGCACTGGCTGGCTTTTTTGTTTGATTGGTTTCGGTTTTTCTTGTTTTTGTTTTTTTTGAGAGGGTTTCTCTGGGTAGCCCTGGCTGTCCTGGACTCACTTTGTAGATAGGCTGGCCTAGGACTCACAGAGATCCACATGCCTCTGCCTCCCAAGTGCTGGGATTAAAGGGGTGCACTCCCACAGGCCTGGCTGGCCTGCAACTTTGTATGTAGATGAGAACTGTCTTGAATCTCTGAGCCCCTTGCCTCCGCCTGTGAGTGCTGGGATTATAGGAGAACTCCACCGCACTGGTCTATGCCGTGCTGGTATTGGACGAGGGCTTCGTGTCTTTTAGCCCTTTCCTCAGAGTTTCAGGGTTTGGCATACCTGCCCTCTGGTCTGACTACCAGAAAAACAGAAATATTTTACCATCTACCATTTCCTCAGTGTTATTGTTGGCACTATAAGCAAAAGGAAAGAAAATCCCTGTCCTTGTACACCTTGTATGTGGGGGAGTGGCAGGTGGAAAGAATAAAGAGATTTTATTTTTATTTTTATTTAAATTTTTAAATTTTGTACTTTTTTATGGTTCTAGAGACTAAACTCAGGGCCTTGCACATGCCAAGCGGGTACTCTACTCAGAGCTATATCTCCATCCCCAAAATGTTTATTAATGTTCTGTAATTGTCCATACTTGTGGGATGTAATTTTTTCAATTAATTAATTTTTCTATGGCTGTTTTGTCTGCATGTATGTCTGCAGAGCATTTGCATATTGTGCCCACAGAGGCCAGAACTGGGCACTGGAATCCCTGGGACTGAAGTTAAAAAGTTGTGAGTCTCCGTGTGGGTGCTGAGAACTGAACTCATCCTCTACAAGAGCAGCCAGTGCTTTTATTCTGTGAGCTATTTCTTCAGCACCAGGTAGGATGTGTTTTAATGTGGCTGTACTGGTGTGGTGATGCAATCAGGCAGTTCTCTCCCTTCAAACCTTTGTCATTTTGCTGTGGTGAGAATATACAGTCCTTCTAGCTGTTTGGAAACATACCATAAAGTGTGGTTAAGGGTAGTTCTGCTGTACAGAACTCACTGCACCAGAACTCAGTCCTACAGAGCTATAGTTCTGTGCCTGTTGAACAACCTCTCCACCTTTTCCTCCCCAGGGTCTGGAAACCACTAGTCTACACCCGGCTTCTGCAAGAGCAACCATTTTAGATTCTGCTAGAAATGAGATCACTTAGCATGGTTTGTCTGTGCCTGGCATAATGTCCTTCAGATTCATCCACGTTATTGCAAATGAAGGACTGTTATTACTTCTTCTTGGGTGAATAGTTTTCAGCTATATATATGTGTATCTGCCACTGAGTTTTCATTACCTACTCACCATTGGTGAGCACTTAAGTGGTTTTACATTTTGGCTTTGCAGACAGTGCTGTGATCTGCATGGACATAAAGATAGAAACTGCTTTGACAAACTGATTTATTTCCTTTGGGTATATGTGGGAGCGCTGGATCATAGGGTTGATCATTTTTCTGTGTGGACCCTCCATACCATTTTTATTAATGATTATACCAATTTGGATTTCCACCCAAAGAGTGTCCAAGAGTTCCCCTTCCTCTACATCCTTGTTAGCATTTGTTATTTTTTAAATTTTAAGATAATTTTAAGTAAGTAAATATCTAATATAGTTAGACTGCCATGAGGAAAATAAAAACCAATTATAGGGATCAAAAACCCTAGTAATGAACTTTTATATAAGTAGTGGTTGTGGAAGGTTCCAGATAACATTTTAGTAAACCCCTGAAGCAAGTGAAGGCGTAAAGTCAGGAAGAGACTTCTCCAGGCACAGGGAAAGTCTGGTGTGAAGACTGGTGGTGGCATGTCCACTGGGTGATCAGGAGGTTATGGCTTGTGTGTGTAAGGAGCACGCAGGAGGTGAAGTTAGACTCCAGCTGGGTCAGACCATAGGCGGCCCCACAGGAGACAGTAACTCAGAGTTATGAGGAAAGCTCTGGAAGGTTCTGAGCATGCAGTGACCTGAGATAACCTGAAGACATCTCTTGCCTATTACAATGAAAGTCTTGAAGGGGCATGGATGAGAGGAACAAGCTAATGGGGAAGGAAGCTGGTTTAACCATGGGGCTGTTTGTTAGATAAGTTTTTGTGTGACTTCTACCAGGGAGAAATGAGCAGGTGTCTGCTCTCCCATGTAGGGAACAATAGACCAAAGAAATGTTCCACTAAAATCTAACTTAGTAAACCAGTGAGTTTATTAAGGTTACTTACAGGAGTATAGATGAGTTGAAGTCAGCTGCATCCCTAAAAAAATGCACCTCAGCTTGGGCCACAACACAAAAGTTGCATCCCTAAAATTTTCCGACTTTCAGATAGCTTGACAGTTGCGAGGCCCCTTCTATCTAGCAGTATAACGGTGCAGGAGGGACCTTGTGGCTCCTCTGAGTTTCAAGAACTTCCTCAGGCTTGTGGGTTGTTTGTTTCCTGAGCTTTTTAATTCTATTTAAAACTTCCTGTTAACAAGCCTCTTTCCAGGATAGACTATTTTAACTTGGGAGACATTGTGCATTATTCAGGTATACCCCTCCCCTGTGTCAGTTATTCCAGGGGCCAATGAGTTAGCTTGTTACCTGCTAACTTTGCAACTTCACTAGATGGCTCCTACCCCAAGTCTAATGGAGTAAGAAGCTGCTTGATAGCAACTCTAACGCTGAGCACATTTAGAGAAAATTATAAATGCACATACTTTAAACACATAGAAACATTTAAGCTTGTAAGATAATTAATAAACGCCATGCATTTGCCACTCATCTGTGTCAGGTCCTCACATTTGTCACAGTTCCTTCCTTTTCCTCTTTTAAGGAAGCTGCTAGTTCCAGCAAAGCTCAGTGTGCACTCTTCCTCCATCCTACTTCCCACACCCATACTTCATCTGAGTGAAGTCTCTTTTCTGATTTAAATATAATTATATATGAGCAAATTTACTTCTATATCCCCTCTTTTTTCTCAAATAACTTTTTGTGGTATTAACTGCCACACTATAGGGTATATATATTTAAAGTATCTAATCTTTTTGTTTTGTTTTTTTCGAAACAGAGTTTCTCTGTGTAGCCTTGGCTGTGCTAGACTCTCTTTGTAGTCCAAGTTGGCCTCAAACTCACAAAGATCACCTGCCTCTGCCTCTCTGAGTGCTGTGGTTACAGGCATGGGACACCATACCCGGCATGTATCTAATCATTAAATATGTTTGTCCTGTGTCTATATGTATGCTAAAGCTATCCCCACAATCAAGGCCATGCAGACTTGATAACTTGTGAACCATTTTTCTTCTGTAGCCCTGAACCCTCTTGGCCTCTACTGCCACAGCTGCTCTCTTCCCTGGCCCTCATTCCATCGACTGGCTTTCTGCTATTATCCATTAGGTAGGGTAGATTTCTTACAATTTATATATATATACTGTATAATCTATACAGTATATGATTAAAACATAATCATACAACATAAAATCCAGTTTCTTTTCACTCTGTGAATATTCTGAGGTTTATCCCTCTTGTTCTATGCATCCATGTTTAATTTTTTTTTTTTTTTGTTATCAAATAGTGTTGTATTGTATGAGTATAGCGTAGTTCACCTGTTAGCGGACATTTGGATTGTTTATTGTTTTGTCTGTTAGAAACAAAGCGGCTGTGAGCATTTTGGTATGGAAAAAGGATTTGTTTCTCTTGGGTAAATAACTTAGGATGAGAATCATGGCATTGTATGATAGTAACTTTTAAAGAAACTGCCTGTTTTTCAAAACAATTGTTCTATTTTATTCCCACCCAGTTCCTCAAGTTCTTGAAGACACTTGATAGACTTGGTATTTTTAATTTTAGCTACTTTAGAATGTCTGTGCTGTGCCTTGTAAATTTAATATTTACTTAGTGAATTTGCTTAATGAATAATCCTTAATAATCCTTCTGCCTTACCCTCCCTGCTGCTGGCATATAGCCGTTCGCCACCACATCCAGCTGTTTTCAGTTCAGTTGAGGTGGTTTTCTTTTATTGAATTCTTTTCTGTCTTGATTGCTATAACTTTCTGTTTTAGAGGTTGAACAAGAGCTTATTGTATTCATCTATTGCTGTTTTGTTTTCGAGTGATATGACACAAATTCACACATGTTTAAGAAACTTCAGCAGGCCAGGCAGTGGTGGCATGCATCTTTAATCTCAGCACTTAGGAGGCAGAGGCAGGAGAACCTCTGTGAGTTCAAGGCCAGCCTGGTCTACACAGAGAAACCCTGTCTTGAAAACCATAGATAGATAGATAGATAGATAGATAGATAGATAGATAGATAGATAGATAGGTGATAGATGGATGGCTAGATGGATAGAATGAAGAAACTTAGGCACACTTGTGTTTCTCCTCAGCCTCTTTATGCTGCTCTACTCTCCTATACCTGACTCCTACCTCCCTGTGGCCCCTAGGATGCTTAGTTTCCAGTTGCCACTTAAAGTGACCTGGTGGTGTGGAAGCCTGTGTAGTGCCCAGGTTATTTCCATTTCGGATGTGCTTATAGTAAATGTCTTTGTGTGTCATCTTTCCCTTTGCTTTTAAAAAGGTTAACATTGCTTGGAGTACAATTCTGATTAGATGAATTCTTTTGACTTTGGGGGGAGGAGATAGAAACTTTACCATGTATAGAATTCTGCAGACTCTCTCTTTTCTGTACTTTGAAGACATCAGCTGTCCTCTCACTTACTCCTGTGAGGAATCATCTCATCTTTGTCCCTATGTGGGGTGTCTGTTTTTTCTCTGCTCTGACGACTTTCTTTTTGTTAAAGATTTGGGGACGTTCACGGGACATGGTGTATTTTCTTCATTGTCTTGTGCTTTCAGTTTGTTGAGCTTTGACTTCTCAGTTTATGGTTGCATTGATTTGGGGAGTTTTCTGCCACTGTTTCCTTCTTAGTTTGTTTTCCTATCCCCTTCCCTCCCTTCTCCAAGAACTCCAGTGCAGGTGCATTTGCTTGAATGTCATCTCACAGCTGACTGGTGCTTTTAAATAAGTCCTTCCTTTTTCTGTTTTCATTTTGTTTACTAGTCTCTGGTGGTAGTGTCTAATCTGTCATTGGTCCACTTAATTCTCATCTCATACAAATCGAAGTTTCTAGAGTTTTGACTTGGGTTTTTAAATTATCTTCCTTATCGCTACTTAATTTTTCAAACACATGAAATGCAGTTGTAATATGATGTAATATTCCTTTCTACTGCGTTAGCAGCTGTGCCAATCAGGCTTATTTGGATCTGTGATTACTCTCCCCACTATGGTTCCTGTTCTCCTGTTTCAACATATGTCTGATACTGTTTGGTTTTCTTAACTGCTGTATGTTTTTATGATGCTATAATATTTCTTGAGCTTTGTTCTGGACTGCCATTAAGTTACTAGTTACTTAGAATGAATGTGGTAATGCTAGGTACTGCGTTAATGATTCTTTAACCGGAGGCTAGCCGGAACAACACTAAGTCTGCTCAAGTATTCCTCCTTTCGGGGACTCAGCTTCTGCGAGTGCCCTTCAGTGCCATGTGGATGAAAAGTTTCAAGTGTAGCTGCTGGAGACAAGCGCCACCTCCTGCCTTGTGTGAGTTCTGGGCACTCTTTCTCTTAATCTCTTCAGATGGTTCTTTCCCCAGCCTTGGACGGTTTCCTTACATTGAGGTTATGGTCCATTTTCTACGGAGCAGTGCTCTAGCAATAGCTCTGGTTATCGCCAGGGGTACATGCATGTTTCCTTTCTCCCCAGTTCTCAAGTCTCAGAACTCTGCTGTCCTTGGACAACAGGACAGGCCAGCCACTCACTAAGGTTTTGAGACTGCAAATAGAATAGGCTTAATACCTTTCTTTTCTGGAGTAAGGAACTCTCAGCATTAAGCAATATTTTGTGACCAGTTTTTATAAGATAATGACGGCTCTGGAAATTGTTACTGTGAAAATCATTGGAGAATCAGTGTGGCTTTCAAAGAAATGTCCTCAACTTCTCTTTTCCACTAACAGCTGGCATAGAACTTGTCAGGAGCCAACATATCTGAGGCTCACTTAGAGATTCTGGTTCAGTAGATGTCAGAGCTCATTTGGAAGGATACTTACTGCCTATACAAAATCTACCCAGTTTGTAAGCAGCACAGGTACACAAAAGTAAAACCAGATAGGAACTCAGGTGATATGAAGTGTGACTTTGATGATCTTACTCGGAGACAGAGTAAGATCACTGTCTTACTCTGGGTCTATGTTTTCATCTTTAAAAGGAGTATTTGGGCAGGAAAAGAAGCAAGAGAAAAGAGAAATAATGAGGCGAACAGTATGAAAGCAAGAAAAGTAGAAAACAGTTCAGAGGGAAGAAATGGACAGGGAGGGCAGGGGAGGTAGCAATGGCAGGCAGGCAAGAAGCAGCTTCTTAGTTGGAGGCGGTAGAAAAGAAGTTATGCCAGGTTAGTGTGAGTTCAGAGGAATTTTATTGTTGCTTTGAAACATTTATGAGATTAATCTGGACTCTGGCTCTTTGACCTGAGTCCTAATTGGCACAGGGAGGATGGGGTGGATGACATCTAAGGCGCCATGCTGTCTTCCTGTGGGAAGGACAGATGCTGCTACTTTGGTTGGCCCAGTGCTTTTGCACAGTGGGCAAGGGAGTTCAGCACAGTGCTATTAAATATGGCAAAGATGCGTGTCCTGCTGCTGAAGTGCCGACCAAGAGGGCGTTGTGTTTAGTATGTCCTAGTTCCCTAAAACTGGTTTTCAGAGACAAGACCAAGCTACTGCTTTGTGAAGCTTATACAGATTTCTAGTGACACAGATTTTTTTGGGGCGTGTTTCTTATCCCCTTTTAATTTTGAAGTTTTTCTTAATACAGAATCAAAAGCAAAACAGGAGCTAAATGATTTTGCTCTCTACATCATCTGTTAGCGTTACACCATCTGCCCCAAGGCAGTGGGCCTGAGCCTTCCTCTTGTTCTTGCTGTACATGTATTTTTATATCCTTTTATTGTTCTTAACTTTTTCAGCAGCCTCCGCTCATTCTGGGCTCTTCCTTGCATGATTCTCCTTGTTTCACACCACTCTTTTGGGTTCACGTGACTTTCCTCCCTCCCCACCCCCTCTTTGGGGAGTGTCTTGAGATCCTGAACTTTCCATATTCTGCAGTCATATTTGATTCCTAGACATCACTTTCTTCTCTCAGTTAAGATTCATTTGCTTTTATAGTATCATAAAGTCACAATTTAGAGGGTCAAACAGTTTCTTTAAAAACAAATCTCATCACAGTATAATTTATTTTGTGGCATCATCCAGCCCTTTTCTTCAAAGCTGATAAAATTAACGCTCCCCATGACTCACTAACTGTAGTGCTCCTCTCTGAATGTCGGTGACCTCTGATATGTGCCTTCTCACGGGTCTTTTTCCTACCACATGGTTTTATGTTATGTCAGAATTCATCCCAAAGAAGCAGTCTCTTTCATTACTTCTTCCACCCATTGAAAGAACACAGATTCACAGGCTAATAACTCACATACCTACACAGCTAGAGCTCTACTGCAGCATATCCCCCCCACCACAGGTGTTTTCATCCATATTGACCTTTAGGTTGGTTATCACTTAGATCAATGTAGATTTCTTTTCTAGAAACATTAAACTCTGAATAACATGGTATGTACTGTAGAATACTCATGCCATGAATATGCTCCCAAAAAATTACACTTACATACTCATGTACCAAAATAGATAGCTGTGAGCATTCTCAAAGGGTCTGTGGCTCATTTCAGTTACCACCACCTGTCTTCCCACCACAGGCATCGCCATCCTGGCGACCCTGGCAGGTACTTCCCATCTTCTCTGTGTGGCCTCGTCCCCAAATGAGTCCTTCAGACTGTGTTTAATTCAGCCTGTTTCAGAACATGATAGAGACTGAACTAAGCAGACTGTGTCTTTGCGACTGGCTTGCAATTTACTCTTGTTGCCGTAACAGTACCTTCTAATCTGACTTTTGAAGTGGGTCTGTTCAGTACTGCTGTTGCTCTGTTATGTTCTGCCAGATTTAAGTTGCCACATTTTTCTGAGAATTTCTGTACATTGTTTGTGAGAGCACATGAGTTCGCTGTGAATATTTCCTTTTCTTTGCTGAGTTTTGTTATCAAGGCACTAGCCTTTAACCATTCCATGAGGGAGCTGTGTAATTTCTTACAAATATTTGGTAAAACTGAACAGTGACACAACTCCTGCTGGCTTTGAGCCATTGTTTAAAAACAATTTGGTTGATTGTTGTTTAACATGGGGAAGGAGAGGGAGGGGAGTTTCAAAAATATGCATTTAATTTATTTAATAGTAGCTGGATATAGTGACCAGTGCTTATAATCTTTGCATTCAGGAGGGAGAAGCAGGAGGATCAATGAACTCAAGGCCAGCCTCAGCTACATAGGAAATTTGAGGCTATTCTGAGC
Source organism: Psammomys obesus (assembly GCF_907164565.1). Taxonomy (NCBI): domain Eukaryota; kingdom Metazoa; phylum Chordata; class Mammalia; order Rodentia; family Muridae; genus Psammomys; species Psammomys obesus. The sequence goes on from NW_026589732.1 coordinate 4,356,551, forward strand.
TGGATGAGACCCTATCTCAAAAAAAATAAAAAATAAAAAATAAAAATAAATAAAATAAAGAAAGAAAAAAGAAAAAGAAAATTAATATTTAAGTGACCATTTAGGTTTTGATTATATCAGTTTGATAAATTATACTTTTATATAAATGTGTCCATTTCATCCAACTCTTCTAATTTATTGGCATAAATTTATTCATAATTCTTTTTTTGCTGTTGGTTTGGTTTGGTTTTGGCTTTGGTTTCGGTTTTTTTCAGGACAAGGTTTCTCTGTGTAGCTCTGGCTGTTCTGGAACTCACTCTCTAGATCAAGCTAGCCTTGAATTTAGAGCTCTGTCTGCCTCTGCCTCCCCGAGCTGAACTTAAAGGGGTTCACCACCACTATGCCGTTTATTTATAATTTCTCATTATCTTTTTAATTCTTTAAGATGTGCAGAGATGCTCCTTGTTATGATTTTGGTTATTTGTGTCTATTTTTAAAACTACTTTTGTGAAGCTCATCAATTTTTTTATTCTTCCCCAAAAATAATTTTGGCTTTGTTAATCTGTTGTGTACCTGTTTCTCTGTCTCATTAAGTTTATTTGTCTCTTTGTAACTTTCTTCTTTTTACATTTGCCTTTGTTTCTAGGTTCTTCAGTTAGTTCTTTACCTTGCTAATTTCTAGTCTTTCTTTTCTTGTTTTTAAAATGAGTGTGAAAGGAAAGCCCAGAGCAAACTGTATAGGTCATCTGCGTGGAACAGGGAGGCTTAGAATAGAGAAGGTAAAGCAGCCTGTGAGCGAGTGGAGCACAGCTCATGGGTGAGGGAGCACTAGCTCGGGCAAGCATCTGAAAGAAGAAGAGAAGAACAAGGAAATGGAGCTGTCTTAGTCATTGTTGTATTGCTGTAAAGAGACACCATGACAAAGGCAACTTTTATAAGAGAAAGCATTTAATTGGGGCTTGCCTATAGTTTCAGAGGTTTACTCCATTATCATCATTGGAAGGAGCATGGTAGCATGCAGAAAGCCTTGGTACTGGAGAGGTTAAAGTTTTACATCCTGATCCTCAGGCAGCTGGAAGAGAGGCTTTTAAGACCTTTAATTTTAACATTTTTGGGCTGGGGAGATGGCTCAGTGGATAAAAACATTTGCCACCTAAGCATAAGAACCAAAGTTTAGACACCAAGAACTCACATAAGACAGGCTGGCATGGTGGCCACCTGTCACCCTAGTGCTTGGAAGGCAGAGACAGGAAATTACTAGAACAGGCCGTCTGGCTAGAATAGCTGGAATCAGTGCACTCCAGGTTCAGCCGGAGACCCTGCCTCAGAAAACAAAGAAAAGAGCAATCAAGGACAACATTTGATATCAAATTTGTATCTCCCCCACATGTACATCAGCATACACACGAGCCTATATACTTCCAAACATTCACGCTGGGACACACACATAGAAAAAAGAAACACTTGTAGTTTTGTCAGGTTTTGTATTGTATTATTCTGTCTGTGTTATGATATATTTCTGAAGAGACACTTATAAAGTGATTCTCTATTTCTGGTGATGGGATTGCTTTAAAGTCTGTCCGTCTGTCTGACACTAATGCTGCTATAGCAAGTCATTCTTTGGATAGCGTTGTTAGGGTTAATGTGGTCCCCTTTTTTTCCCTCTTTGTTTAAACCATTTTGTATTTATGTTTTAAATGTATTTCTTGTTTATTCTGTCCAAAAATATCTTTATTTTATAATTAATATTTGCTTAATTAATATTTAATATAATTAATGATTGTATCTTTTGTTCTATTATGTACTTTCTTTTTTAATATTTTATTTTTTAATTTTATATGTAGGATGTATGCTTGTACATATGTGTTTAGTGCCCCTGGAAGCCAGAAGAGGTCATCATACTCCCTAGAACTGGAGTTGCAGACAGTTATGACCTGCCGTGTGGGTGCTGGGAATTAATTGAACCTGAGTCCTCTGGAAGAACAGCCAGTGCTCTTAACTAGCTTAAAAGATGCTTAGCCATCTTTTTAGCTCCTATTACATGTATTTTTTTTCCCGCTATATTGACTTTTCATTTTCATTTTTACTTTACTCATTTTGGAATCATATACTTTTATTAGAAATTATAGAATGTATCTGTGATTTAACAATACAGATCACTTGAGTCTTTAAGATATTCAAGTTCTATGAATGTCCCACAAGATAATGCTAGTTGTACAACATTTATTGTGTAGTAGTCACATGTAATAAATGCAAAATTACCACATAAATTCGAGTTTGAGGACATGGATTCTAGGCCAGCCAAGAGACAGATGTGGGAAATTGAAAAACCGTATGCTCCTATAGTAGACAATATATAATCATTTGCATTCATGACCATTATAGCAAATTATTCTGAGAAGAAATAGGTCTTATACTGAGAAATGGTAAAGGTAATGTTTCCATTTTTCATTTATAGCAACTCCGCTCCAATATCCGAGAAATGGAGAAGCTTTGCTTAAAAGTCCACAGGGATGACCTGGTTCTTCTGAAGCGCATGATAGAACCTGTTAAGGAGGCAGCAGCAGCTGCCACGGCAGAGTTTCTCCAGCTCCACCTGGAATCTGTCGAAGAACTGAAGAAACAATTTAATGACGAAGAAGCTTTTGTACAGCGTTCTCTGACCAGATCCACGACCATTGGTGGTAACACATGTCTTACTGTTGATCCTAGTAGTGCAGTTTGCTAAAGCTTAGCTCCTCGGGTATAATGGAGAAATGCCCTGGAAATCCTTGTGAGTGGGTGAGCCAACCCCAAACAGACCAGACACTTGTACCCTGGGGATTTTGCAAGATAAAATTGTTGTGATTGGAACTTTGGGCTTACGTATATGCTTGCCCATGTATTGAAAAGGGACGTGTAAGTTATTCGTAAAGATAATGTCCTAGTGTGCAGTGTGCACCTCTGTCCTGTCCAGTGCAGGGCAGGCTGCTTGGAAGCTGTTCTTCTTAGGCTCTGGCTTCACAGACTTAGGTCTCTCTCCTCTCTCCATTCTCTAAACTTAACTAACAGAATGAAAAATCTATGGTGATTTCGTTCTGTCAACTTTTGGGAAGTGATATTCTAAGAAACAGCTGTGTGAACACTGTTATCTCATTTCTAAGGATGTATTTGGTAATCTTTGGTCACACTATGCTAGTATCTTTTATATAGAGAAAAACGTTGGCTTGATAAGTCATAGTGCTTTAAAATAGCTGTTTTTTATTTGTTTGGGTCTTATAAGTAAATGAATAGAATAACTAACAAGGTTTCTGTAATTGAGTTATCTCTTAGGAAACTTAAAACCAAAGTTTTAATCACCAAAGGTTAAACCTGTAAAGTGTGGCAGCTTTATTTTATAACTGCTACTCTTGTTCCCTGTTCTGTTGTAATTGTTTATCTTTTATTTTTAATTTATCCCATCTCAATACATTTTGTATGTCTTAAAGGATTTTAATCTTTATGAAAAATATGGGCTACAGAGCAACTAGAAATCAAAGTGGGAACTTAGGGGTAATGTACCTGGCCATGTTTCCATTTGTATCTACCAGGACACTCTTCTTGCTACTCCCTATGTCTTAATTAAATGTGTACACAGTCACCGCTAATGAGTCAGCACTGTGCAAGGGAATGCAGAAGTTCAGGCTGCCTGGCAGTTTCTGGGAGTCTTTCTTTTCTGTAGCCTTTGTACTGTGCACGGTGCTTCACACATAGGGAGCTGCTCCTTGGTGCATTGTAAATTCAGGCAAATGAGTAAATGATAGGGACGATGTCCCTTCAGATATGCTGCAGTAGCCCTGGGCATGTGCTGCGCCTGGAATCCCAGCTCTTGGGACGCTGGGCTAGGGTAAGCAATTGGGAGTTCAAGGGCTACAGGAGCCTTTTCTTATAAAACCAAGCTGAAACAAAAACCAACCAAACAACGAAACAAACAAAAACAAAAAGTGCTTCAGTCATTTTGGGGTCATTTTGGTAGTTTGCCATTACTATTTTCATAGCTCTGTTTACACTGACATATAGGTGCAGAGGAAGGCTGCTCATAGCTGGAGCATGCATGATGTCTTCTGGACATAGGTAGATACTGGGCTTTCTCCATCCATATGTTTATGGACTACTTCTATACCGAGGCATTTTGACAGAAATAACAGTGAAGACAGTAGGATTTCCTGGAAAGACTAGTTGGTGTCAAACTGCTGCTATTTGGCTTCAAGTGCTCCATCACTAGTGTTTTCATCTGAAGCAAAATACTTGAGTTGGTCCTGAATTTTTCTCACAATAGTAACATAATAATTGCTTTAATTTGCATTTTATCATTGCATTGTGTGCATTTATCCAAGAGGAACTATTTGTGGCCTGTTCACTTGAGTATATATCACTGGAGAGTTTCCTGGTCACCTACTTCTTGCCAATTACACTTGCCATTAAGCAGAAGGCTGGTGTGAAACCTGAGATTTAGTAGAATTGGAGGAAGCATGTGTATTAAAGAAACAAAACAAACAAAAAATTCGGACAGAGACATAGGGTAAGAGGGAAGAAACAGCATGTGAAATCCATTTTCAACTCTATTGATTCTCAAACCTCTCAATTTGTGGAATATCATTAGTCTAAACCTCTGATGATTGCCACTGGAGGACACAGTGCTGATATGATTAAGGAAGCCTTTCTGTTTGTAGAGCAGCACACCCAAGTTGTGCTAACACTGAGCAGAGGCTTTACCAGAAGTACATTATCCAGGCAAAGCAGGCTCTAACAGCCCCTGAGGCATTCACAGAGTGAGCCTCTACTCGGTTGCCTTAAATGCAGAAATACTAACAAACTTGAATGACGGGAAGAACACAAGAAATGAACTTTTACAGGCTTCCAAGATGGAGTAGGATTGGGCATGTGCTGTGTCTTCCTGATGGCTACAGATTCCTGTCACTCTACACATTTTTATCCTGTGTGCTCCAGTTTCTCCTTGTTTTTGCTTTGCATACCCATTAGAATGCTGACAGCCTAGACACAGAAATCTGTACTATTTGCATGGAGGTTAAATGTCTTAAAATTCTGTGTTCTTTATAAATCTAATTCTAAATAAATTGGTTGGAAACAGATTCAGAGCAATCTTGCCACATTACCATGAGTGACATCAAAACTACAAAAATAGTTTCCATTTACAAATAGAAATAAATGAGTAGAATAGGATACCTTATGTTCTCTAGAAAATGAAGGAAGTTTGGGGGAAAGCCGTGTTTTTGCTGTGTCTTTGTCCAGCTTCTGAGAGTTCCAGAAGCCCATCTCTGCCAATCCTGCTTGATATAGGAAGCTCCACGTGTCTCATTGGGTGTCCACTTTCATTTCACTCTCCTTGCTCCCCATCAAGAGAAATGATGAGCCTACTCATCTGATTTGCATTCAGAATGGAAGCTCATCTGTCTCACCTTTCTTGCATACAGGACATACACTTCAGCAGCACAGCAGGAAGGGAATTTTAGTCCATTTTCAACAAATACCGACAAAAGCAAAGATCTCACTCTGCTGGGAACTTCAGCAGTAGCAATAGTAGATTTCTACCTCCGGTGTATGCATGCACTGAATGGTTCCGCAGAACACAGCACTGTTTCAGTCTGATGGTGTTCAGAAGCTACATTTTCCTTGATTTTAATCTAAAATTCCTCTTCTTCATTAGGTTGTGACTTAGAAGTCATTTTATTTTGATAGATAGGTATATCTAATTAATTTCATTTTTAAGGTGTCAGAACTTGAAAAGTTTAAGGAGTGCTTTGAATTTATTTAGTTTCCTAGTGAAACACTAATGTCATGAAGATTAGCAGGGACTTCACCTATTGCAGATTATCACATCTACTAAGTGTACTTCCTGGTAGAATCTTTGTCGTTCATAAAGAACAACAAAGAAAAAGGGAGGGCAGATATTGTTAGACAGCTTAGTTATCACTTTAGCCAGAGGGAGTTAATGGTCTGAAGGGTTGTTTGAATGTATAGATATTAATTAGGCTTTACATTCAGTTGTAGAGTTTAGAAAAAACACACACACAAATTTGTAAGAGTTCATAGTCAAAGGATGAACGCTAAGGTACAAATTGAAATAAATAAACTGCAGAAGTTGTAGAAATTAAGAGTTCTTTCTTGACAGTCATGCCTTGAATTGATTTGTGGTGTTGTAAATTAACAACAAGGTTTTCCATGAAAAAGAAAGGACGTCTTTGTTGTAACAAAGACACATACGTAGTTGGGTTTCAAGTGAGACGGAGATGACCTAATCATCTCTTTTTTGTCCTGACAGAAATCTTTCATGTCTTTTAAATGTCAGATACTTCTCATCTCTCTCTCTCTTTAGATAAAACATAATCTTTCCTTGTTTTGTAGACCCTGCCTATTTCTCTTGGATCTTCTCTAGGTAATGGCTTAAGTTCTTTAGAGTATGCACAATATTCTGTGCCTATATTATGTCTGTTACCGATCAAGAAGTTACATGGCATATAAAGTGAGAGAAAGTCATAGGTTGATTAATTTATCTTGATTGAAGTGAAAATTTAAAAATTTGTAAGCATTTAAAAAAGATTGGCTCTTTATAAGTTATAAAATATACTCTGTGTCTGATGATTTTGTTCTTTTAAGATTCAAAATATAGACACCCATATACATACAGATGGTACTAGTTAGCCTCATTATTTTAAAAGAAGAGGACAGGAAGATGGGAAGGGGAAATATTGGAGGTTCCAGGCAGAGTAGAGGGGTGCTTGGGTTTTGTATGATTGAGATATATTATTGCCAAAGAGTAAATAAAAATATTCCTTAAAAAAGCATATTATGAAAAACCTGAGCCCATCTAGGCAATATGACACTTCTAAAATCTCAGCACACACACATTCAAATAAATCAAGTTTAGAATTGAAAAATAACCACTATGAATTCTGATGAGTCTGCATGCTATCTTTTGTCCAGGTGACTGTTCCCTTCCTGATTATTTTAAACAAGTTTTTCCCCCTCTTAGGAGTAAAGTATTTGTTAACTTTGAAAATAAACTAATCACACAGTTTTCTAAAATATCATTCATTTTTAGGCTTGGCTGAAAACAGAAGGAATGGAAAGGTAACAGGAATGAATATCATTTCATAAGGAGTAGGCCTGGTCACAGTCATCATATCATTTCAGAACACACTTGTAAGCCTTCAGCAACCTTGTGTATGCTGCATAAGGTCTTTCCCATCAGAAAGGCCCCTCCTCATCTACGTCTTTTACTCTTGTGCTGCTGTATTTTTCCTTCTGTGCTTTGGTAATGCTCGCTGCTGATTGTAGCTTAGCTGTGTTACTTCTCTCTTGAGGTCTTTGCTCATACTGGGTTCTCCATCTAGCATATTTATTCCTCTCTTCTTTGCCTAGTAATGCCATCTTTTCTAGAAAGTCTCAAGTACCTGCCATATCAAGCTGGATTAGAACTCCCTCCAAACTCTGTCTCTATTATCTCTGATGTGTCTCCTCCTTTTTTAATGATCACCCCCTTTTTATCTCTGATTTTTTTTTTTTAGAATGTAATTTCTTTCTGAACCATACTCTGTACCATCCACATTTTCATCCTTGCTACTAACAACAACACATAATGTTAAAGTCAGACCAGTGAGGTAGCTAAGCAGGTAAAGGTGCTTGGATCCCTGGGACCCACGAAGGAGAGAACCTTCTCCTATCCCATTAAGTTGTCCTCCGACTCCCACATGAGCATCATGGCACAGATACATATATGTGAACACACAACAAAATAAATACAGTGTAACATAAAAAGATGTTAATGTAGGATGGCAGGTGTTTTGGGTTTAAAGTGGAGTGAGCAGAGCTTCTGGTGTCCTCGACACATCACTGTTCTGTTGTAGGGCTGAAGACTGTCATTTTGCACTGGATATATTGTAAACCCTCAACTGGGCTCTACTCTTTAACTTTCTCACCTGCCAACTTTATCCTTAATTTGCTCTTCACGCTATGGCTATAGTCTGATTATGGCATCTTCCAACTTCCCAGTGGTCTTCAGTTCCTCTTAACAGTTTGGTAATGATCATGTGAGAAAGACACGGCTCTTGGAAAAGCTTTGCAATACCTTCAGGTAGCCTCACCTTAGCCTGTCAGCTTCAGCCTTTGTTTCCTTCCTGAGCACAGCCATGCAGCAGCTAGACCGGACATCTTTTGATTTCAAGCCTGTGAACACACTGTTCTCCTTGAGTCAGACACTCTGGGTGTACTCATCCCACTCCACCTGTCTCATTTTCTCAGCCTTAGGCTTCACCCTCAGAACCCCTGTCTTCGCTCTGCACAGTCAGGATTTCCTGCCTGCCCTACACACATGTGGCACATCATCCTCACTCTGGCATAGTTTGTCAGATAGTGCTGACAGAACTTGACATTTAGATGTCTGTACCTCAGGTCCCATGGAAGCTCTGTTCTGATAGCAACAGTGACAGTGGCAGCAGCAGGGACAGAGTCTATGCTAAGTTAATAGCAACTCACTTTACAAGCAGGAACAGCAAGTCTCCAAACCAGGGTTCTAACACTGGTCTTTCTGACCAAACCCACAGTGCTAACAGCCGCGTTAGGGTAGGTATAAAAACTGTGTCTGTTAGGTGTGCAACAGGTATGAATTTCATGAATGAAAGGTTGGTAAAACCACCACGAAGACCCAGAAAAACGTAAAAGTGGTTGTGTGTAGTGCAAAGTGCTCTGTTATTACAGTAATGCTTAATAAAGAGTTTTGTGTGTTGAAGGCTTTGTAAGAACTAGAAAAGAAGTAGAAGAAACCATGGAAGTACATGGAGGAAGAGTGATTCTAAGCAGTTTCAGCATGTTCAACAATATTCAGATGGCAGATGTGCTCATTACTAGCAGAATTGTCACCAGTGGAGACTGATATTAATTGCTACAAACACATAACTACATCACTTTTCTACTTCACTAGTCTGCCAAAGTGCTAAGCCCCATTGAGCTTTCCTACTTTAAAGTTATATGTTTACGTATTTATTGGTGTGTGTGTGTGTGTGTGTGTGTAATGTATGAATTGTGGTGTGTGTAAGGAAATCAGAGGACAACTTTGTGGTGTCTGTTTTCTCCTTCATCTGTCTGTGGGTTCCAAGATTGAACTCAAGTTGTCAGGTTTGCAAATGCTTTACTGGCTGACTCATCTTACGCACCCACTTTTCAATTGTTGACAGCTGTTGTGTGATCCTTATTACTGAAATAGCAAAGTCCCGGCGTAAGGATTCGGTGACAGAACATGGAGGGTAGCAGTTCCCTCTGCCACCTCTTCCACCTCTCACCCTTTCATTCCATGGCACGGAGAGTGTGTGTAGGTCTAACCACTTAAAGAAGAGGCTGCCCGAGGGTACATGATGCTGTTTTTATAGACGGATCCATTTACCTTAAGCCTGAACTGAATTGCAACCTTCTGTATGCTGGTTGTCTTGTGGAGCTAGTTTGTGTTCTGTCCTTCCTGAGAAGCAAACCTTAACCAAGTCTGTGTTCATCCAGGCGTGCTCCACGCTGGGGAGGCCGAAGCTGCTTCTCAGAGTCTGACTCAGACATACGCCTTGCCTGAAATTCCTCGAGACCAAGATGCTGCTGAATCCTGGGATACCTTAGAAGCGGTATGTTCAACATATTTTCTTTTTGGTAACTGTGAGATGTAAAAGTAAGTAATTTCTTCTCTTTCTTTCTCTCTTTTAAGGACTTAATTGAACTTAGCCATCTGGTCACTGATTTCTCCCTCCTAGTGAATGTAAGTATTTAACTGGGGCTCAGAACTGATCAGTCACAGCCCTTTTAATTAGAATTTCAGTAGAAGTCACATATTTTTAAAAAAATATTTGCTTTTGTGTCTATGAGCTTTGCCTACCTGTATGAATGTACAATGCCTGTGTGTTTGATGCCCACTGATGCCAGAAGAGGGTATTGGATGCCCTGAAACTATACTTCCAGGTGGTTTTGAGCTGCTATATTGGTGTTGGGAACCTAACTTGGGTCCAGTGCAAGAGCAGCAAGTGCTCTTAACTACCACGCCTGGATTGAACTATGAGATGGTCCTTAAATTGTAAATCTAGGGAACAAGGACTATATCGGACATGAAATCAGTGGCTGGCTCTTTGATCACCTTCCCCTAATGGGGAAGCAGCCTTACCAGGCCAGAGAGGAAGACAATGCAGCCAATCCTGATGAGACCTGATAGGCTAGGGTCAGATGGAAGGGGAGGAGGAACTCCCTTATCAGTGGACTTGGGGAGGGGCATGGGAGGACATGAGGGAGAGAGGGTAGGATTGGGAGGGGCTGAGGGAAGGGGCTACAGCTGGGATACAAAATGAATAAATTGCAATAAATAAAAAATTTATAATACATTTAAAAATAATAAATTAAAAAACAAAACAAAAAAGTAAGGTATAGAGAGAAGCCTCATCAGCTCCAAGAAGAAGCATTATATTCCAGCAGGGGAGGTGTCGTGTATGAAATAGCAGCATCAAAGCTATTTTTGCAGAGCTAGCATTAACATGAGCCTTGAAGAATGAGTAAATAAATGCTCATAGAGGACCACAGGGGGCACACTTCAGAATCCATGAACCAGGACAAGACATTGCAAGCTGTGTGGACTGTCCAAGAGTACAAAATGTACCTGTTACTCAAAGCCTGCACTACCAGGGGCAAGCAAGGATAATGAGGGCCAAGTTGTGCTGGTATTGAATTTTGGGTCGCTTTGTGGGCCTGAAGGAGCCTGTACTTACATGTGATCAAACAAAACTCTTGCAATCCAGTCTGTGCCTTGGAAAGACTGTTTTAATGGTAAAGAGGAGGTATGGGTAGGGCGACTAGTTAGGAACCAGATGCAAGAACTTAACCTGTAGGTAGAGTGGTAACAGCTACCTATATAATATAAGGAGGCCCAAAGACTAGTTAAGGATCAACCTGGAGGAAGGTGACGTCAAAGACAGGAAACCTTATATTTATATTCTTTGTTATAGGCCTGAATGAATCTGTTGTCATAGATTAGAGAGCACATTGCAGTTTTGGAGGAAAGATAGCTTTTACATCATTATTTTTCTGCACTGTCCGTGTGTTTTCCCCAGGAATTATAGAAAGTTAGGGTGTATGGGCACATACGTGAATATGTGTTTGCCCAAGTACAAAGCCATTTCGCCTTGTACTCTGGCTAGGCTAGTTACTTGTTCTTGATCAAGCCAGGGATTGACTAGGATCTATCTCTTCTGAGGTATGGCCTCCCTCAGGCCTGGCTTTGAGGTGGAAACTCCTAGACCACAGCTTCAGAGAGTTGTATCCTTCCAGAGCTTGCTAATCTAGCTGCAGCCTGCTCCAGATTCCCCCACACTAACCTTCTGATTTTTTAACAGTTATGGGGTCAGGACACGTGATGTCTCAGCCATTCTTTTGAAGATTGTAGGAGAGGGTGGAAGCTCTTCCTGTGTAACTTTGTCATCTAATTCCCCTTGGGCACTTTGGGCACTTTTGGCATTTAGAGCCGCATAACAGAATGGGTTTGTCTTCTTTCGGTATAAGTGGTTTTCAAGGTTTTTGAGACAACTGTTCTTATTTCTTTTGACCTACCTTAACATATTTTCATTTCTTAGGAACTCTTTCTTCTTTTGTGGCTCTCCTGTATAAATGATTTCTATGTTGTTTGTTGTTGCCCTATTCTTATATTCTGTCTTATGTATTTTTCCTTGAACTGTAATGACTATAATTGAAAGCATTTAATTGCTTGAATTAATTCTGATGCCTCTAAGTCAAAAGAAAAAAATCTTACAAGCTCTGGCTTAGGTGTTTGTTATTTTTTGCAGATGGCAGGGAATAAATAGGACCCCCCAAACATGTGTTGTTTATATTCAAGATCTATCTAGTTATTGTAATTAATAATCTTCCAATCTAATATAGAGTATACAATCTGTGTGTGCATGGTTACATAATAAATGCATTTGCCAAAGCCATCAATCTGTACACTTAAATGCATTTCAATACATTTAAATTATGTGTCACTAAGGTTGATTTAAAGAACAAACTAAAGATGTACTTAGCTCTTTTCAAGACAAATGCATTTTTCTTTTAGTGGGAAGGCATATGAAAGAAAAAATAAAGTTTGTGGAGAATTAACAGTTGTGTGTTCACTTATGTTATGTAGTAAGCAGTTCTCCAGTCTCAGAAGGACTTACACACAAGGTTCCAGCCACAACCATAGCTGCATCCAAATGTCCTAGTTATTATCACAAGGACATGAGGCACAATACTATTTGGAAGAAGTTCAAAGAACGATTGTTATTCCCAGGATGATTGAGCGTTTTTTTGACGCATGGCCACGGATTCATAAATGCTCCATTTAGGCACAGAATAAGCAGGGGACCAAGAGTGACCACATCCTCTGTTGTCACATGGATATGACTGTGTCTGAGCAAATTAATCGTGCAGTTAAGGAGCACCTTCTGTAGGAATTGAAAGGTCCTGTCGTGTCGTGGTGATGATGCCTCTGCGTTGTGAACAAAATGCCACAAATGTGTACACTTAGAAGTCATTCACAATGTTAGCTGTACACGCAGTGTGCATGGAACAGGGATTTGCTAAGATAATGGGAGACGACAGTATAGGCCAGTAAGTGTGAGTGTATTACTATCTTTAAAGTACCTGCTGCTCTGTTTGTGCAAGATCCTTTTTCCTGTGTCCAGCCCTATTTCTCTCTAGTCAAGGACAACTGAAAGAACTCTTGGCCAGAAGCTGGACAAGATGTTATCCTTACTGCTGGGTCTGTTTTGAATTATGTCTTTTATCTTTTTCTGTGTGGATCCTGAAATCCAGTCTTGTTCTGGCTGCACTAGCATAGGATCCAGTGGCTTCAGTCAGCTTTCTTCTTACATGGTCTCTGTGAGTGTCAGCATGGTATTTGACGGCAGAAGGTTTTGCATACCTGATGAGAGGACCCTCTCAGACAACATCTCTCATCCTCTCCCTCCCATCTGCGTCAGCTGTTGCTGCAACTTTGCTTTGGCTCTTTACATTACCTTTACCTCCGTCCCCAGCATCATTCCCTCTGTCTTGCCAGTATTCGAGTCCTTCAGTCCCTCCCGCTGCACTGTTCCTGCTTCCCTACCCTGCTTACTGCCTTTGCTAGGCCAAGAGAGCCATACTTTGCCTGTGTGTCACATTTCTGTTTCTGAGCCTGTTTCTGTGTCTGCATATGGTTATGGCTGGAACTTAGGGAGGAATAAAGGGAAATAGCTGCAGTTTGGGGATTGTCTTAAACTCATAGTTTCAACTTCATGTACACTAGTAAAACTGTGCAACAGCCTCTCTAAGAAAGAGCATTGTTGTTGATGTGAATGAATTCGAGGATGAGTTTGTTGAGTGAATTATTGTTTTTATGATAACATGAAATATTCTTTGATGCTGGGCTGACAAGTGTCCACAGCAAGCATTCAAGGGAAAAATGATTTCTCATTAGTTTTTAATTCATCTATCCAACTTGAATTCTTCTCAATTATTATTAACAAAATAATTCACATTTTTCTCCTATAACTGCTTATACAGATTTAGCTGTTTTCAGGACAATAGGGCAACCTAATTCAATATTCCTTAAAATGAAACTCATAGGCATATTTTTTGAGTTTTGAATTTTTCTCTTCTGTAAAATGGGATGTGTATGTTAGTTTGATAAACACTGTGTAGTGTGCCTTATAAAGGGCTTAGTTCATTGTTATGGGGATGCTGAAAACACTTTTAAGTGCCAAAGAGTAAAATGCCAGGCAGGGGGAGGGTGAAGACTGTTCAGTGTGGGAAATCTAAGTAGATAAAGTCTTAAACCAATAGATAAGACTTAAACAAATCAGAAGCAAAGAGGCCCCACTCCACCACTGGCAGAAGCCTGGTTTCATAGACCATGGTAGGTTATACATGTACAGGTTGGCCTGGGGAAAACCTAAGGACTGAGTTCTAAATGCAGTGTAGTTTGGCGTTCCGATTGTGATTGACAGCTAAATACCATCATTATAAATATCACAAAGTCCTCCTTATTCATGAAGTAGGATCTGAAGATAGATAGTTGGAGGACTGAGGCCAAGCTAAAGGGAAGAAGCAGCTAGGTCTGTATAGTTGAGGAATGCCTGTTGATCCCATGGCAAGGCTTTCTGCTCTCTGCCTTATCCTAGCCCCATGTTTAAGCAAACTTCACACGTTCTGTAGTTCTTGCTACTACCCCAGGATAGATGGACTCATCTTGGGCTGGTAGTTGCAGTGATGAATGCATTACAGTTGAAATAATGAGTAATGGGCATTTTCCTGGTGGTATTTAATCCAATTATTCCAAAGGATTTTTATAGGAAAAAAAACTCATTATCTTAGTATTCTACTTTAAACTTTAAAAGGTCATTATGATGGTTTAAATGAAAATGGTCCTAATAGGCTTATATATTTGAATGCTTAGTCACCAGGGAGTGGAGTTCCTTGAAAGGATTAGAAGGATTAGGAGGTGTGGTCTTGTTGGAGAAAGTGTATCTCTGGGGGTTGGCTTTAAGGTGTCAAAAGCCCATGGCAGGCTCATTTTCTATCCCTTGGCTACATCAGGATGTAGCTCTTAACTAATTCTTCAGTACTGTGTGTGACACTATGCTGCCCATCAGCCTGCTCCCTGCCATGGATGATGGACTAAGCACCTGAAACTGTGAGCAAGCCCCCAGTTAAACGTTTTCCTCTATAAGACTTAGTATTGTCATGTTATCTCATCACAGCAGCAGAGCAGTGACTAAGGCAGTCATAGTGTTGCAGTATCCAAAGTTTTAGGAAGGGGCACAGAAAATATATCTTTCTGATATCCTGTGTCGTTTGGAATGTGGACATAGCAATAGCTCTGGCAGACTCCTCCCTCAGCCTAAGGGAAAGGAACTCTTTGCCCTCTACTCTAGCCTATAAAGATGTAAAAGTTGATGATACTGTTTTCCTGAAGTGGCTTATCTGCTAGCATAGACTGTGTCAAGCAAGAGTAGAAGCCTTGGGTATATCCCAAACAGAAGTAATGCTAAGGTGTCAGGAATCCAGTCCAGTTGGAAATTATTGGTGCTGGCCCTTTTACTTCTGTGGCTAAGAAGAAAGCTGACTTAAAGAAGCTTTCCTGTCATAAAATTTAAAACCCATAGATCTATTATCTGAGAGCATTATCATAGGAACAAGGTCACTAAACATTTTTACTAGAAATGCAAGAGGGAAATCCAGGATGGGTCTTCTGTTATCCCATGTGCTTTGCAGACATCTCGTTGTATCCTTCTCTTAACTCTATGAAGTAGAAGTACCATTGTCCTCATGTGCTTGGCTCAAGGACATACCAGGACAGTGCTGGGGTCTGAACACAGAATATGCAGACCTAGGTTTTGTGCCAGTCTTATCACAGATAATAAGTGTGTGAAGTGGGAGGCTGCAGAGATGGCTCAGCAGTTAAGAGCACATACTGCTCTTGCAGGAAGCCTGAGATTGGTTCCCAGCACCCATAACAAGTGGCTCACATCCTCCTGTAACTTTAGCACTAGGGGATCTGATGCCCTCTTCTGGATGACAACACACACACATGCACACACACACAAATAATTTCTCAAACTGTATTTCAGGACTGTCACATCAAAGCCAGGTGGCAGGTCCAGCATTTTTAGAAGCTTTTCAGGTGATCTAGTGTGTTCTCAAGTTTGAGAGTGTTGGATACACTTGTGTGACAGGTTCAAAAGAAAACTGAAGAGGGACTATTTTAGGAATTTTTACAGCTATCAGGATGGTGGCGGAGAATCTTGGAATGAAGGGCCACCACAAATGGCCTGGCAGAGAGAAGGCGCATGTTGGGCAGGGAAAGAATATCAATAATGCTAATAGGAACCAGATGGGGGCTCAGTGAGCTATGTTGTACTTACATTCATTCTCACATGAAATGCTGATTGAAATAAGTGTTGGGTATGAGGGCCTCCATCTAAATCAGTTTAGCATCTAAGACAGTTGAATTACTTCTCACTCACTGTGGAATGAGAGGGAAATTCTATATTTTTCTGCAAATTCAGAAGTGAAAGAAATTGCCTGTGCCCTGATAGTCATGGTGATTACATGGTTCTATACTGGTCAGAACCTACTCCACCATCAAAATGGGTGCATGTTATTGTATATAACTAACTATATATGTATATAGTAGATATATGTATATACACATATATGTATATGTCTATATATGTGTATGTATGTATATTACTAAGTAAAGTTGATCTTGATGTGATCCTGTTTCCAGGGCAATGACAGGTTGGTTGTGACCGAGGTGTCTGAGCAGAGCTTAGTAGCCACTCATGAATGACACTGAGGTGAGTTTAAACCTAGAATGGCAGTCCCCAGCCACACTGTTGAGCCATCAGGGATCCTAGGAGCCATGATCTCTGCTGTGTCTGAACAGGTGTCGCTGTTTTAGATAGACTGCTGTATTAATAGTATCGATCTGAAATATTTTAGTAAAACTCAAGACCACAGATTGCTCCCTATTGCATATCAAAAGTGCAAAGATTTCAGGCTGGATTACACTGAATTGTAGTGTAGTTCTAACAACAACAACAACAAAAACAATTAGTATTTGTTGCATCAAAGACATTTTACTCCTAAGGTAAATTTTATTTAAACAGAATCTCCAAAGATAAGTTATGAACTTTTTGTTTGTTTGAATTTGTTTTCCTCCTTTTTTTTTTTTAAACTATCAAACCCAACTTGACATGTAAATGCTTATTTTGATATTTTTCCTCCTACAAAGTAGGTTCATTTGGAGAATAACATGTTTGTATGTTTGAATGAACTCCAGTGTGAGGTGCTTTTTGCTATGAAGGTGCCACCCTTTTATTACCCAATCATTAAGTTCCCCTCTATTTTCGTGAAAGTGAATTTGTACTTTCGAAATGGTTTATCAGCTGCTATTAATGAACCACTATGAAGACTGCAAGGCTGCAGTACCCGGGGCCTGATTACAGGAATTAAAATAGTGTGTGTTGGCTTCCCACTGCTCCCCAGCAGGACTGCTCACTCATAATTCCTTTGCATCTAGTCTCAGCAGGAGAAGATTGACAGCATTGCAGACCATGTCAACAGTGCTGCTGTGAATGTTGAAGAGGGAACCAAAAACTTGGGGAAGGTAAGATTCTGCTCCTGCTGACAAATCAATGGTACTCCGGCTCCCAGGAATCTCCAGTATTAACCCAATTGATCTGCTCTCTTCAGTGTTGAGGGAACCAGCAATTAAGGAAATCAGGAAGAAGTGACACAGAGGTAGTGTAAGAAATCAATGGCTGTAATATTCTCCCAGATTCATTCTATCATCAGTTTTTTTTTCCCCCCAAAGAACTGTGAACTCAATCTAGGGCATTTAGTTGTTATGAAGGAATATCTGCAGAGGCCTAGGGAGAAGAGAGAGCCACCCATGAATCCAGGCAGAGCAAAAGTATGAGACTGCAGCAGCACTGGAGGAGTGTGGCCATCTATTATCCACATGAAGTGATTTTCAGCCCAGGTGCCTAGTGTGGAATCAAAGCTCTGGTGGGAGCCAGGGGCTGCTGAAACTGTTTAAATGAGCCAGCCTGATAGTGGATTGATTGTTTCGAAAGTGAAATCAATTAGTACAGTCCACTCCGGACCACACCCCTTCCCCCTTAGTTCTGGGGTCTGGAGCAATGGCTGTACCTGTAGAATACACACATGCACATGCATCCAAGAATAATCTGAGGTTAATTAGGAATCCAGAGTTAAAGAGGCATTGCCAGGAGTAATGAAAGGAAGACGCACATCACCACAGGCAAATTTTCTCAACTCAATTTTTAAATTGAATTTTTCTTTTTTTTTCACAGGCTGCAAAATACAAGCTGGCAGCTCTGCCTGTGGCAGGTGCACTCATCGGAGGAGTGGTGGGGGGTCCCATCGGCCTCCTCGCAGGCTTCAAAGTGGCAGGAATTGCAGCTGCACTTGGTGGTGGGGTGTTGGGCTTCACAGGTGGAAAATTGATACAAAGAAGGAAACAGAAAATGATGGAGAAGCTCACTTCCAGCTGTCCAGATCTCCCTAACCAAAGTGACAAAAAATGCAGTTAAAGCCCAGGCTTCCGGCTGGCGCGAGGTCACCTCGCTGCTGCTGCCGCCGCCGCTGGAACAGTGCTAGGAAGCGGCTCTCCATGTCCTTGGGGCAGTGAACCACCATAGAGGACGATTTGTTTCCTGGGTGTTAATGGAGATGGTGGAGGGGAGGAGCCTGGGCTGAGGGTGTGTGCTGTCTGTCAGGTCAAGTTTAAAGACTGCCAAAGAGCAAGTGTTCTGCCTGCAAATGTGAAAACTGAACCCATAACTATAAGATGTGTAGAAATGTATTGGACAGCTGAGGGTCAGTGTATTTGTAGATTATTTCTCCAAGAATATGAGTGCAGGAGTCTTTCTGTCCGGTGGGAATGTTGCTGCCTAACAAGGGACACCGGTGAGCTACTTGTGTACTTGGGGGCTGGCTGAACTTGGATCCATCTATATTTTCTGAGGAAGGAGATTAATACTATAAAATAGAAAGAGAAGCCCACTTTCTCCTCACAGTCTCCTCATTGTGACATAGGTATCTTTTCTGAAGTCAGCCCCTCCCATGCTGGACCCACCAGACCAGCCACCAAGCCGCTTCCAGCTGGTGATCCTGAAAGCTCTCTGCTTCTAGGGTGAATTCTACCTGTATTATGAGGATTTTTTTCACAATCTGCCTTTTTATCTAGTTTTCCATCTCTAGCTTAATCTCTTATGTTGAAAAAGAAAATTTAAGTACTTTCAACATTATTTGGGTGGAGAGGAGTGTAAAGGCTATATATATCATGGAGCATTTTAGAACTTCAGGAGTCTGGCATACCTGTCTCAAGGGGTCTGGGCCCCTCAGCCTTCTCGGAGGGGGGCAAGAAGGAGCTTTCTACCTCACTTCTGTTACTGCTGCCCTTTCCCCAGCCTTCTCCCTCCTGCCTCTGCCGCTGTTCTTCCAGTGTTCAAGCTTAACTTCTCTCATGTTCTAGATGGCCAAGGCCAAGATTCAGACTCAAGGAAAGCTCTGTGGTGCTAACCCAAAAGTTCACATGGACAGCAGGCATGCTCCAGTCCAGCTCCATGTCTGTCTCAAACGAGAAGATTTGAGATCTAGAGAAAGGAACTTAAGACTGAAGGCAGCCTCACCCCGAATCCTAGCTCATTGGAAATAAGAAGGGGCTACTGGTCGCCTCAACTCTTTAATCTCTCCTGAAGAGAGTGCACGACCAGCCAGGAGCACAGGTTCGAGGGCCAAAGGGTTCATCACTTAGCTGCTTTTAAGAGCTGAGTTGATGTTTGACCTCTACTGGTTGCTACATTTCCTTCTGGGCCACAAAATCCTTCCCTTCCATGTTCTGTGTCTGACCAGTGTATTCCTATGAAACAAAGCACTACATCTTCTTAAATGACTGGGAAGTATCAAGTAAATGTGGATCCTGAAACACTGCCTGACACTGGGCATTAAGTATTTGGAGTAATTGCTTTTAACTTCATACTTGTTCTCCAGCTCTTGCTGCTCCTTTAAGACAGCATGTCATACCTGAGGAGGGCAGGGCAGAACTCATCCATATTTTATTTAAGACAACATTCTTTCTTCTTTTGTTTCATTTTTCAAGATGGTTTCTCTGTGTAGCCCTGATTTGCCTTTTCGGGGAACTCTATAGAACAGGCTGACCTCGAACTCAGAGACCTACCTGCCTCTGCCTCCTGAGTGCTAGGATTAAAGGTGTGCCTCCATACCTGGCTAAAACTAGATTCTTGAACCTTGGCCACAGGTTGGCCACAGCCAACCCAGCCTGCTTAGCTGGAATTACAAGAATAAGCAATGCCATTTAATTCTTTTAATCTCTCGTATTCTACTTTATCTTCCTCTTTGCTTAATACTCAATTCTGCCAATCCCAAAAGGGCCACTCAGTCAGTGTGCCATAAGCAGGGTGCCACAGCCACAGCACAAAGAACTCAAAAGAACCAGTAGTGAGGCCTGTATGTGAAACTCACACCTTCTGGATTTTGCACTTTTGCTGAACCAGTGGAGGAACTGTTGACATGGCCATGAACTATCAGTATTGGGCTTTTGACTCTAGCTGTCTCCGTGCTTAAGGAAGGTACAGTCTTCTTTAAAATTTTATTATACTTTAAAGTTATTTAGAAATTGTATTTCCTTTCTCCACAGTAGAACCTAATAGCTAACTTTTTGTGGAAATTACTTAGAAGTGTTTAATCAACTACAAATGAAATAAAGTACTTAAAAGTGTCATTTAATCAATATGACACAGAAGTGATCTTAAACTTGAATTTAATATGCCCTATAGTGTCTAATTAAATTTATCTTTTCTATGATTTATGTCTTATTTTTATTCCAACCAGTTAAAAAGAACTACTTTAATTAAGGTCTTAAAGTTTGCAAAGACTCATTTCAATAATGCCGGTACTCCTAAAGACTGTTTTTGATGTTATAATCCAAGAATTCCAATGAAATTTTAGTGTAACCCACAGTAAAAAGTATATTAAAATTGAACATATAGACATGAGAAATGTTTACCATTATATGCAATACATTCTGATGTTTTGTTTTCAACATGCTAGTTTCAACCTACTAAACCACTCTCAGTCTACAAATAGATTAACACTCTCAGTTTTCAGAAAACACCCTTCCCTACAGAAAAAGTGGTGTGTACCAAGCAGTCTGCCAGGCACTCCACCAGGCATTTGAGGATAGTGTAACTGGGCCTCAGGAATTCAGTAATTCGCAGAGTCACTCAGTTCTGAAGCCAGGAAGCCAGGATGGGGCTGTGTGTTGATGCTTAGCCTGCTCTGTCAACTGTGCCTCACTGGGAGCCCAGAGGCTGTGGGCCAGCGGACAGCCACCCACACTGTTCACTTGCTTCTTTGTCTTCTGGCCTCACTAGGTGTCCGCAGCCTGCCCTTAATCGTGGCTATGGCAGAACACGGCACTGCACCGTTCCTCAAGTGTAAACTATGAGTGCTGGGGATCCAACCCACCCCCTACACTCTGGTTTATATCCGAGGTTATGATCATTGCTTAAAGTGTTTTATATAATTTAAAGTACTTTTAAAACAGGTCTCTCATTGCTTTTAGAATCAATGAATCATTACTCTTTAAATGATGCTCCTGGGAAGCCATGCAGGCACAGCAGGGTATAGGTAACAGCCTATTTCTGAACATCAGCTTTTGGATTGCCAGTAAAGAATTGCATGTTAAATAAGAAAAGCCACATCCACTGTGTTGGCCACAGACTGTTCCCCCATACCGTTTGACCCTGCTCTCTTCCCATCTTAATTTTGTGTCTTCTGTTGGCTTAACTCTCTTGACTCACACACAGGAGCCAGGGACTTAACATGCCTAGAAAGCAAGCATGCCGAAAGCTGCCTCTAACTGGCCGGACTTCTAGTGCAGGGACCCTGAAATTCCACAAATGTCCTTCTGCCGGTCTGCCTTTCATACTCTTATGTTTTCTGCCGTGAGAACTGGTTGCTGTTAACACCTACTGTTTCCAAGTAGGAAACGGAACTACAGACACCTAGCACACTACCTTCCAGTAAAAGCCCAGAAGCCAAGCGTTCCTTTGAGTTGTTAGAAAAGGCATTTCTCAGAAGAGTCCCAGAAGCCCTTCACTGACAGCACATGGATAAAGGAGTGACAGCCTCGGGCAAGGTCCTCCTTGTGCATACAGTGCTTTCTCCTCACAGAGCAGAATGTGGCTGTGGCTCCCAGGTGCTTACTGATGTCTGATGACATTCTCAAGTAGTTAGAGATCTGACAAGGCAAGGGTGCTTCCTCTCTGGCCCAGAGTAATAACACACATTCAGATTCTGTATGTGGAGTTTGTTTTTGCTTTCTGGAACAGACTTTACTGATAGTGTAGGCTGGTTTTGAACTTGCAGTCCTGCTGTCAGCTCTCAAGTGCTGGGATTAAAAACATCCAACTCTGTTTTATAACTCTTATTAACACATGTTTCTAGTAAGCGGTTCTGTTTGTATTCAGCAGCTTGGCACCCTTTCACAGAAAAACTTCTAGAGTGTTAAAGTCAATAGTAAAAGAGTTGTGTATCTACGCTACTACCTTCAAAGAAACTAGTTTGTGACACACATACATCTGTGCAATATTAACCCAACAAATATATTGGAATAAAAACATAAAAAATGTCAAGGGCAAAATGATTTGCCCGAGATCACAAAGCTACTCTGTATCAGATCTAAGAGAATGACTTGGGGTGTGGTGGGGAGGATCCTCCATGTACTTTTACCAAGGTTTTCTTATGCTATGTCAAGCTGCCTGCTGAAGCTTGTAGGTCAGGCCAACTCAATGGTCCAAATCAGGCAAAATGGGAAGAAATGTAAGAACACAAATTGCTTTAAGAAGAGGAAATTAGATGCAATTTCTTAACCTTCCAAACTGTATCAGTCTCACCGCCTGTTCCTTGCAGTAAAAGCACGAGGACCCCCCATCAGCAGCAAGTGGCGCTCTGTCGGCCCGTGAGCCCCTTACACACTTATTTGAGCGAGACACTCAATAGTTTGCTTTTTTGTATACACTTCTCGACTTTTTGAGATTTTCCTTTTGATGTTAATAAATTGTGTTAGTAGATTCCATTAGCTAAATGCCTCAAAGGAGTGATTCACATTGTTGTTGAACTTTAGGTATGGACAGGAAAGACTCAATGGTGAGGATTTCTGCAAAATTCAATACTTCCTGAATTGGTTTGTCATTTATTATGTTGCTGAGTGGTGCTTGAATAAGGAAATATGCAATAAAATTCACCCATTTGACAAACACTAAACTGAATCCCTGTTGTGTGTTGAATGCTAGTGTCATGTACAGAAAGATAGACCTGTAGACTGTATCACAATAAGCCATGCACTTACCTAAAGCAGGTAAGGCACACCAAAACATGGTGACACCAGGAAAAGGATGGACACAGCAGTAGAAGCTTCAGAGAAGGAATAACGAAATGAGTAGGAAGGCTTTGCGGAGTTGTGCTCAACAGCAGGTAAGGAAGAATATGCCTGATGGAACAGGGCTGTCAGCTTCAAGTGAGGAAGGAGTGGCGTGAAACAAAATGACATAGGAAAAATCAAGACATTAGTAACCAAGAAAACAAGGAATTCAATGTACAGTTTAAGCCAGTTAGAGGTAAACAGACAGGAGTGACTATAGCTATCTAAAATATAGCAATTCTTTGTTTAAAGGAGTGGTTCTCAACCTTTCTAATGCTGTGACCCTTTAATGCTGTTCCTCATGTTATGGTGAGCCCCCCATTAAATTATTTTGTTGCTACTTCATAAGTGTAATTTTGCTACTGATATGAATCATAAATGTAACCATCTATGTTTTCCAATGGTCTTTGGCAATCCCAGTGAGAGGGTTGTTCAACTCTTAAGGAGGTCACAACCCGCAGGTTGAAAACACTGGTCTAAAGGAACTGATGGTATTTTGTTTCAGTTGGAACTGTTGAAACCTGTTGAGTTGCTCGTTTCTCCTTTGTTGCCAGAAATGTTGCTCATACTGGCTGAAACTTTTGGTAGATTTAGTGTAGCTGTCTTCTTTTCTCACCTCTCATTTGTGAGATCCTCCTGTTTAACACTGAATGCCTACTTTGTGATGGTTACTCATTCCATAAACATTTATTGGAAACCCAATTGAGAAAACCCACGGAATTTACCTTTAATGCCCAGGACCTCCGCAGTTTAGGTTGGTATGGTCATCTGTTTCCTAATGGATTCTGTGCACTTTCACCCATGGGTAATTCCTCCGAGTTGAAATTTTCTCCTTAACGATAGAAAGACCTCTCCAATAGACTATACGCTTCATTTGGGATATGAACAGACATCTGCTTCTTTGGGTTTTTTTTTTTTTTTTTTTTTTTTATGGTTGTCATTTGTTAGAACAATTGAATAGAGAGGCCATAGTATGTGAGTCCTAACTTTGGAAGTGTGTAATAGAATGTGCGGTAGCTAGGACATAGCAAATCTTTGTGCAGTGCTCACATTTGCCATTAACAGGGATACAAGATTCGAGACAAGAAATCTGGAAAGTAACACCCAGCACTTGAATGCTATAAAGATTCCAGAATCTGGATGTGAAGACATTTCCCCTTGGCAGATTAAAAGTCCTGATCTGGAAGAAAGATCCAGGTTCTCTGTTACAGCAAAAATCCTAGGGAATTTTTATTTTTAAAAAGCCCTACTGTCTTGCAGTTGGATGGTAGGACTAGTAGGGGTCTACATTAGTTACTTTTCTTGTTGCTGGAAAGAGTAACTAACAAACGCACTTGAGGAGATGGGTTTATTTTGCCTCAGTCTCAGGAGCTTGAGGCAGTTGTCATTGCATCTGTCATTGGGAAGTGATGAATGCAGGTGCTCAGATTTCTCGTCTTCATGTAGTCCGGGACCCATGGTGCAGCACAGACTAACCTAATCTAGAATTCCCTCACAGGCATCCCAGAAGCCCGGGTCATCATTTTGTCAGTGATCTTGTCGAGCTGGCAGTATTAAATAATCATCACAGGACCTAAGAAAGTTATAGTTGGGCAGACTAGTATTGGAATAGGATGTAGTTGAATGAGTGCAAAGGCTTTGTTGGGCAAGCAGAGAATGGGATTAGGCTGATGCCTAGAGGGACACATCTGACAGGATTTGAACTCATGTTTCTAATCCCAAAGTTCATACACTTACGCCACTAAATAGCATCTCTATAAGAATGGAAAGAAACACTAGTTGCCTTTCTTTTCTCTGTGAGTCTTCTTCATAAAAGATTACTGCCTCTTTTTTTCCCTTTTCTTTTTCTTTTCAAACACAGGGTTTCTCTGTATATCCTTGGCTGTCCTGAAACTTGCTCTGTAGACCAGGCTGGCCTCAAGCTCAGAGATCCACCTGCCCCTGCAGCGAAGTGCTAGGATTAAAGGTGTGCAGAGAAATTCACCACCAGGCTGAAATTCATCTTAACAGTTGAATACAATTCCATTGTGCATGTGTACCCCATTTTAATTATCCACTCATGTGTTGATGGACATCTAGGCTAATTCCATTTTCTTTCTACAGTGAACAAAGAACTAACTGGCATGGAGAAGCAAGTGTCTCAAGTACAACTCATGGTCCTTTGGGCATATACCTAGGAGTGGTATAGCTGGACTAAATGGTAATTTTATTTTTAGCTTTTTGGTGCCACTAACTGTAAATAAGGGTTTCTCTTTCACACACTTTCCCTAGCATTTGTCCTTTGTTTTTATGACAGAGGTGAGGGACAATCTTTTAGTTTTAATTTGTATTTTCCTGAAAGCTAGGAGTGCTAAACACTTTAAAAAGTTACTGGCCACTTGCATTTCTTCTGAGAACTGCATGGTCTCCTTAGCCCCTTTTGTTTTGATTAGCTATGTGACCTTCTGAGATCTTTGTATATGTTAATCCTGTCAGACAGGATGGGGACAAGGCTCGATGGCAGAGTATCTGCCTAGCGTGAGAAAGTCCTGGGTTCAATCTTCAGCACTAGAAAAGAAACAAAGTCCTGTCAGATGGCAAACATTTTTTCCCTTTCTGTAGGCTCTGCCTTCAATTAACTATTTCCTTTGCTGTACAAAAAGCTGTTTAATTTCATGAGGTCCTTTTTGTCAGCAGGGCAGTTGGCTTTGTTTGCTGAGGGACTGGTGTTCTATTGGGGAGGGATTGGTGTTCTGTTGGCGAGGTTCTGACCTATGGCTGCGCCGTGAAGTATACGTCCTACCTTTGTCTCCGTTTATCTACATGTGTTTGTGACAGTATCATCTGCTTTTTATCGGTATGGTTCCTGCAGCACAACTTGAAATCAGCTATGGTGAGACTGTCAGCATTCTTATTTCAGGATTTCTTTGACTTTAGAGGTCTAACAGTAAATGAATTTTAAGACTGTGCTCCATTCCATTTCTGTGAAAACGGCATTGGTATTTTGACAGAGGCTGCATTAAATCTGTAGATTGCATGACAGCTTTTTTCACATTGATTCTTCCACTCATGAGCATTCACTTGCCATCCTTGATTTCTCTTTTCTTGGTTTGGATAGTTGAGAAAGGGTCTCACTATGTATCCCTGATGGGCCTGGAACTTGCCATGTAGAGACTGACTCTCCTGGGGCATGCAGAGATGCACCTGTCTCTGCCTCCCAAGGGCTGGGATTAAAGGCCTACACCACCACTCTGGGCCTTCTCTTGAGGATTTCAGAGCTTTTGTTATGAGGTCGGTTTCCTTAGTATGAGGTCAGTTTCCTTAGGTTAGGAAATTTTTATTTTCATTTCCATCTTTCTGTCTGTAGATCTGTTTATCTTGGTTTGAATAGATCATATGCATCAAGAAATTCGTCTATTTCATCTTCTGCGGCATATGTTTTTAAGGTATATCCTAACGATTTTCTGAATTTCATGGAAAACCACCTAACATGATTTTAACATGATTGCTAACATGATTTTAACAGACAGCTATTGAGGAAGGGGGCTGTGACTGATGAATGCTGGATAGTCATTTACCTTTATTGAGAATGATACCCAAACATGAAAATGTGCAATGTCTGTTTAGGAATAGTGAGTTTAGGCCTTCATTTATATCTGTCGTCCTGCAAAATTGTTCTTCACGCTCCCGTTCAGTCTCAAATGATCAGGAAATTTTTTTTGTATCTTACAGAATTTCTGATATGGCTTGTCTTAAATCAGAATATCAGGCTCATTATGATGTGCCCCCTTTCCTGTGTGTTCCCAGGGATGCCATGTTTGGCTCTTTTTCCTGGGTAGTGATTACAGCAAGAAAAAGCACCAGTCTTCCAATGTAAGTTTTTTCCCTACTTATGTACATTTACCATAGGGCACCAAGAATAGACATATAACTTGTCTGTCACAGCTGTCCTCATTAGTAAACTTCACAGGACCTGTCACATAACAGCAAGCAGTGATCTTTGATACAAGTGGATGAATCTGGAGAAACAACAGGTCAGTAACCAGCCATTACAGTAGGAGACAGAATAACAGCAACTTCTGGACCATATGGATAGAAGAGTGTAGCTTTCTGTGCCTACTCTAAGGTGGCTATTTTTTCTTGACTCAGACTGTAACAGATATGTGTGATCATAACCACTTTTTTACTATTTTATCCCTTCATTGGTCATTTAGCTTCGTAACAGAGAGGAACAATTTGTATTTAACAAATATCTTCAGTCTGGAAACAGTAGCTCATGTTTATTGAGTGATAAACCTATATGGTGCTTTGTAACCACAGACAGCATTTTTGTCAACTCATAATTGCCTAAAAAAGGGCTGACTAAACTGGGATCAGATCTTAACAGAAAATGTCAAGTTAGGAGAAAATGTCCAGTACCCAAGATGGTGTTGCCAAAGATAGTTCTGTTATACATCTCTAGCTTGACTGGCATTGAACCTTTATTTTTTGGCAGTCTTTGGCACTTAAAGCTGGCTTAGCAGGTAGGACTGAAGGTGACAGACTCATTTGTAGGATAGTATTATCTGACAAAATCAGATAATTGAGATTCGCAGATTTGCTATCAGAATCCAGTTATAAGAACAACTTATCCTCAACTGCTTTGTTCACTCACTTGCCCTGTACTTTAGCTTTTTTTTTTTTTTTTCTCTTAAGACTTGCTGAGTTTGTCTAGTGTACCACATAGCTGGAACAGAAAGATGGCACTTCTACTTTCCTCATAACCTGCATGCAAATGGAAATTGGAGAAATACAGCTGTGAGTAACCTAGGCTATACAAGACTATGGGAATGCAGGGAATAATGTCTTCTTGCTTCCTATTGCTGAGGAAAAAAACAAACAAACAAAAAAACAACTTGGCAAGAGAAGGGCTAAGTGTTTTAGCTTATAGTTTATAGTCCATTATGAAGGAAACTTGAAGCAGAAACTGAATCAGAGGCAAAGAAGGAGTGCTGCTTACTAATACAACCCAGGGCCATGGGACAGCACCCACAGTGGGCTGGGCCCTCCTACAGTCATTAATCAGGAAAGCGCCACGGGCTGGCCTGCATGCCAGGCTCACAGAAGCACTGTCTCAATGGAGGTTCCTCTTCCCAGATGTCTGTAATGTGGGTAAGCAGACTACGAGGGACAAGGTGACGCTTGTCCTACACATTGAGTCAAGTGGAATTCGCTAGACAAGGAGTGTTTAGGGGGAGGAGGGCGGTAAGCCTTTAGAGAAGCAACTTGAAGCAGCACTATTCCAGAGTCCAACCCCCACCATCTTAAGGACAGTCCTGTCTTTTCCAGTGTTAGAGTACTCTGACGCATCAGCTGAAGGCGGGTTTGAGTTATCTGCACATGAACTCACAGGTCCCATTCTCAGCCAAACGAAGCACAATGACAGAATCTGGAAAAGCTAGTGGCTCTGGTCATCTAGATTCCAGGTAAAACATTCATAATACATTATTTATGCAATTAGTAATAAGTCTCAAATATAGAAAGATTTTACAAATATAGTTTTATTACTTGGAAATACATACAAAATTTCAAACACAGCTAAAAAGGTTGCTAGGCAGAGGTTCTACCCAAGCTGTTTTAATGAATACAGCAATCAGTTATGGCCAGCAGTGAGCAGCTTGAGTCCTGAAACAGCTTTTCCTCAGGCTCTCACCCACTTTCAAAACTAACAACACCTTCCCCAACACAGACAACTAGTATTTCATTTTGTTCACAGGGCTTTATTCAGCAAGATTGCTAAATGCCACTCACTACATCCATTTTGAAACTGGAACACTGTGCCCAATTAACAATTATCCTCCATGGTTTCTCAGACTGTCC
The DNA here is from genome assembly GCF_907164565.1 of Psammomys obesus. NCBI lineage: Eukaryota > Metazoa > Chordata > Mammalia > Rodentia > Muridae > Psammomys > Psammomys obesus. The sequence continues at coordinate 4,385,415 of NW_026589732.1, forward strand.
TAACAGTTATTAACAGAGAGCACTTCTGTGTGATACAAGGTATGGGATGAACAGCCTTAAAAATAATTTCAGGTGGAAAGTTTTTTGTTTTTGTTTGTGTGGTATGTGTGTGTGTGTGTTTTAAACTTTATGTCATTTTACTTTTGGTAAGCAGAGTACATCTGTTGAAGAAAAACCTGAGTTCTAGTTTTCCTGATTATCAACCCATTGCCCATTCTTTATACCTTGATGCTTAAAAAACAAACAAGCAAGGAAAAAAACCCTTTTGGCAACATTAACACTTTCATTCTGCGCATCCCCATTTCAAACACTGTTGGTAGCTTTTATCGCCGCAGCTCCCCTTCTTTTTGCACACACCTCTTGACAAAGTGACCCCTCAGTAAGCTCTCTATGACCACTTCATATGCACATTCTCTACGGTAGACATTTACTTAAATGTCTTACATACCCATCATGCCTGTGTATGCGCATACAGACGAAAGCCAGAGGACACTGAATGTTCTGCTTCATCATTCCGGCCGAGGAGCAGGAAGTCTCTCTAGTTCTAGTTATTCAACCATTCTTGAGGGCAATCTGGCATTTTCTCAAGCTACAGCAGAGAAGCTCAGCACAGATTGAGAAGAGTGAGGTAACTTGTGTAGCACTGATCTGGTTCAGGTGGAACTGTAAAGTCGGAGGGAGACCTGTTTCTAAGTATCCACTCTCAAATGCAGACCTCAGGACCTGCAGTGTAGTGTAAGCCTCTTCCTTGCTATCCTGAGCCTCCAGTGAGTTAGTACTCTTCCCTAGTGCATCACGGTGCTTCCTGCCTTCATCAACAAGATCACATCCATGTCAAATCCTACCTCTTTTCAGGTATTTGTCTTTTAAAACCCCAGCATAATTTCCTCAATGAAAGTTTTTTGGAACTTAGTGTTTCTACGCAAGGCACATGACCTTTGTTTCCTCCTGTGTAATCTGGAATAGCTGCATACAGTGATGACAGTTTATATGGTCACTAACCTAACAAACAATAAGCAACTCTAGATAAAAAGTCACAGCACCAAAACCCTTACTTTGAGAAACTGTCAGCTGATATCTGCTTCCCCATGATTTCTTCCAATTTGAATTCAGCCCCTGCTATACAGTGTCAACCCTTCACATATGTGGACTACTCTCAGACCCACATTTTCTCTAGGAAAGAGTCTTTTCTGTCATTCTTGTTTGATACAGGGTCTCACTATGTAGTCCTGGCTGTTCTGGAACTCACTCTGTAGACCAGGCTGGCCTCGAACTCACAGATCTGCCTGCCTCTGCCTCCCAGAGTGCTGGGATTAAGGGCATCCACCACCATGCCCTGCTAAACCAGCCTTGATTCTTATATTTTAAAACATTTTACTACCCAATTTTTTCCTGGGATGTCTTGTGAAGAATTTTTTTAAAAACCAGAATCAAGTCCTGTGGAGCACTTTTAGTGGTATAAATCTATTCAAGGCCACTTTGTTTCTTCTTCTTTCAGTAAACATGTAAAGATGACTGAAGTGTCTGAATTGGTAGCCACTACAAATACACACAAGGCTCAGTATCAATGTCCTCAGTGGCTTCACCATCCGGAGAAGACGGTGACAGTAGTAGGGCTACAGCCCTAGCCCCGACATGCACAAATGCTGTATAACACACCAACTTTTTCACTTTACACAGCCCTCTGTCATTTTAGAGCACACTGAAGGTGCCCTTGTAACCTTTTTTTCTAGTAACTATTCCCAGCTAAGTGTCTGCAGCCTAACGCTTGAGTGGTATCTCTTATTACTTTTCAAACCTAATTACAGAATCACATTTATTACAGCTGATTTTTTTGTGCTGTTTTGGATCTTGTTTACCTGTGAGTTTTCATTCCGAGCCTCGCAGATTTGTCCTGTCTCATCACTGAAAACAACTGTGATCCTATTCAAGATACTGACTAAAAGCAATAAAATGACAGAATGAAGGCCATCTTCTAGAAAGCTCTGTCCTAGTTTTCCACTCACAGTCTGGTGAAATATTCTAAACATGCCCCTTATCACCTCGTTAATATTTATTATTCTGAATAAAACTACAGAATTTATGGACAAAGTCATGCATAATTAAGTACTAGAAGCTGATTTTTAAAAATAACAGTTATTAAATATCCATTATAAATATTCATTTTATTTTAAAAGGATTGAAAGATGGTACATATATTACATACTACATATAATGGCACATGTCAACCTTTTAAGCTTAAAAATAATATCTCCCCAAACTGGGACTGACTTATATCCCAAGGATAAATGACCCTTGGCCTATAGCACCACACCCAGGCCCTGAGGAAAGCCAATTTAGAGCCTGTCTGACCTCTGGCACTGGGATTCCTGATAGAATGCAGAGGGTCCTCTCCCTCTGCTTTCATCCCTGGCAGTACTGAGGCCTGGCAGGGACCTTCTGGCTGCACACAGCAGGCTTGGGAAAACAAGGACGATAGAGGGGGAAAGCCCTCTAAAGGTCCTCAATAGTTGACACAGGGAGAAGAATTTAAAACCTTACGTTCCTTAACAGCTTTGCCTTTGATCTACATAACAGAACTACAAAAGACAGAAGGAGGCTTACAGTAATTGAAATAGTTTTTTTTTTTTTTTTTTTTTGAAAATGGAAATTTCTAGACAGAAAGAGCCTTAAAAGTTTCTAGTTCAACACTAGTAACCTGCTCCACTGGTGTCTCCACTTTCCTGATTTCGGGTTTAATTCGTTCAGTTTTAAATGCCATCCATATGCTGCTTTCTCAGACAAACATGTAGAAATTTAATAATACTTCCATTTTTTTCTTTCTTAATTCATAAGGACAAATTCTGCCAAATGCTCTGGCTTATGGCTCTCCTCCTCTTCATAGTATGTTTAAGTTACACACTAGGAATCCAAGAAGAACCACTATGGAATTCTCATAAGCAATGCCCAACCAATCAGTACAACACAGTAAACGGTGTGAAATTTTTAATTTATTCCCCTCCCAAATCTCTAGAATATATATACTCTTAGCTTTGAGAAATGTAATAATAAAAATACCCATAGGATTGATAATGTGAAAAGAAGAAGAAAGAAAAAGCATACATCACACAGAACCAGGCTGGTTTTCTTGCCCCTGAAGTGGTGTGGTATGCATCTGGCAATGCCACCTTCTGCTTGCATTATAAAGACTGTACAAGACAGACTTAAAGTGGAGATAGGCCTCTGGTTTTTATTTTATGTTTTTAAACCCTAGGAAAATTTTTAAAAAGAGGCTGTATTAAATGATAATGCATTTGAGTCAGGGGGAGGAAAAAAAATTAAAAACCCAAAACTTCTTTCAGTTTATTCAAAATAAAAATACACATAGAATTATGAAAATATAGGTTTGCTATTTCCATCATGTAAGCCAACGCTGCTGTTGAAAGGCTCGCAGTGTTCTCAGGTCTTACAGCTCATCTCGATCTCTCAGTAAAGTGTACCTATACTCGCTGGGCGCCAACTTCTGGAAGGAGCTCTCTGGAGGACTGCTTGCTACATCCTGGTCTTGCTACAAGAGAAAAGAAAAGAATCTTCATCTCAAAATGTTTTATGGACTTATACTTTACTATTTCATAACTGGCAGTGGCCTTATAATTACCTGTTTATTAATAAATAAAAGAGGAAAGGTGTTTGCCAAAGTCAAGAGGTAAGTGTATTTTCTTGTTTCCTCACTTCAGATGTCTCTAACTCATACTGTCCAAGGCACGGCTGCCACAGCACCACTGACTCTGGGCTTGTCACAGTTACTGAGGTATAGAAGACAAGAAACACTGAATCCCCATTGCTTCCTAGAGAATCCCATAGAGGCAGCACAACTTATTTGATCCTAACCCTTCACTTTTACAAATGACTGCTAAGAGGGAGTGCCTTGATTCAAAAGACCTCGACTGTTAATAAAATTGCTATTTATCAACTATCTAGATGCCATTAATCAGTAAAACCTGGTTGAGATGAGGAAAACACTCCATAATACAATGAACTTCTTTGATACTTACGCGTCAACAGTTGGCAAAATACACAATGAAACTATAAAGATTTCCTTGAGTTCTGAGGGCAACACTTTTCACACTGCCAGTGTCTCAAGAGCAAGCCTGACTTCACTGTAACAGTCCCTGCAGTGGACAGCACATGGTGCACACTGGACAGTCTAACACAGATTAGCATGCGCCCGTGACAACAGACGGTGGTAGGTACCTTTACCTATCTCACTTTGTCAGCTGCATTTCCTCGGTAAGTTACTTTCTGCTTGAGATACACGCTCAAGATGCAATTACATTACTATAAACATACAGTATCTTGTTCCCAACTGGTTCTAAATACAAAAATATGAATAAATGAAATACATAAATAAAGTCCACTGTCTAAGGGAAAGTGAAATAGATCAGGCCAATAGAAGTAACTAGACTTTTCCCTGATCCTATAATGCAGTGGTTCTCGACACTTTTGAGGGTTGAATGACCCTTTTCACAGGGGTCACCTAAGACCAGTTGCATATCTGATATTTACATTAAAATTTGTAACAGTAGCAAAATTAGTTATGACATAGCTACAAAAATAATTTTATGGTCAGGGGTCCCCACAATATGAGGAAATATATTAAGAAATCGCAGCATTAGGAAGGTTGAGAACCGCTGGTATAGAGTACTAAGCAGGCTTCATGTGCTGAAGAAAATCATTACCTTTGGATTACTGTCATTAGCAGAATTCCCGCCTTTAATAGTAGCTTAATGATCATTTCTCAAGTAAAGCATATTATCAGATTATCAAGAGAACTCTTGACTTTGAACTTAATCTGTCTCCCAAATAAGGTAAAGAAAAAAAAAATCAGTTTTTCTTTTTCTTTGCTAAATACAAGTTCTTTGGACAAAGTAGTAGATTAAAGTCCTAGCATATAAAACAAGAAGGGGTTTACTGTGTATCATCTCCTGTAGAGGAATTTTAATCCACCAACATTGATTCTATCCAAAGCCCTTCTAGGTCTCTGTGATTTAGCTGGAATGCAGACACGCCCTTATACACAGCTTTAATCCCAAACAATGAAGGTAAGGTTAGTTTGTAGAAGAAAACACCCATATTTGAAAATGTCTGAGAGGCAGACAAAGTGCAAATCAGAGAAAGATTTGACAGAATCTGGATATGCCAAGCTCTCATGAGAAGAGAAAGAAAGGAGAAGTTACTTGAAAGAACAGCAGAGAGGAGGAGGCAGTTTTACCAGGACATTTTTACACAGTTTGTAAAGAGAATAAGCTAGACACAGGTAAAGACAGAGATTGAGAAGGGAAGAGAAGATTAAAACAGATTGCTACAGTTAGTTTGAGGCTAAGTAGAACAATTCAGTCAGAAGCTGAGAGAATCCACTTTGAATCAGTCATCTTAGATAGGAGGTTGAGCCAGGACAACTGTGTTGAACCAGCCAGCCAGAGTTCAGAAAGAGCTAGAAAGGACAAGCTTCTTCAGCAATAAATCTCAGAGGCTTAAAACATTCTAGGCCTAAATTAGATTGTATGGAGGCTAAAGGCTTCCAGGACTAGGCAGGTCTAGGTTAGCAGATAGAGGCTGTGAACCTTCAAGACAACAATTATATCAAGTCAATAAAGGATACTTTTACAATCTCCCTCTTAGTTTTGTGGTCAGAGATGTGATATAAATAATAACACATTAAAATGCAAATTTAGGGCTCTTTCATAGAACAGAGACATAGAAATTACTTGAAACAAATGTTACAAAGTAGAAATAACAAAATTCTCAGTCTTTAAAATCTATGTATCCTTTTACAAATGTGGGTGCCCTTGAATTTAGGGCATAGATGATCAGGATTGTGATATCTTCCTGGTGGATTTTTCCCTTGATGAGTATGAAGTGGTCTTCTCTATCTCTTTTGATTAATTTTGGTTGAAAGTTAGATATTAGAATGGCTACTCCTGCTTGCTTCTTGGATCCATTTGCTTGGAAAACTGTCTTCCAGCCCTTTACTCTCAGGTAATGTCTATCTTTGTGATTTAGGTGTGTTTCTTGTATGCAACAGATTGTTGGGTCTTGTTTACGCATCCATTCTGTTAGTCTGTGTCTTTTTATTGGAGAATTGAGTCCATTGATGTTGAGGGAGATTAATGACCAGTGGCTGTTAGATCCTTTGATGTTGATGTTAGCTATGGTAGTGTGTTTGTGTGTTTGGCTACTTTTTGTTTTGCTGTAGTGAGGTTATTTCCTGTGTTTTCTTGAAAGTAGTTTTCTTGGGTTGTATTTTTCCTTCTAGTATCTTCTATAATGCTGGATTTGTGCGTAGGTATTGTTGAAATTTGTTTTTGTCGTTGAATATCTTGTTTTCTCCGTCTATGAGGACTGAGAGTTTTGATGGGTACAGTAGCCTAGGCTGACATCTGTGTTCTCTTAGGGTCTACATGATATCCGTGCAGGCTCTTCTGGCTTTTATAAAGTTTCTGTTGAGAAGTCAGGTGTGATTCTGATGGGTTTGCCATTATGTTACTTGGCCTTTTTCCCTTGCAGCTTTTAGTATTTTTTCTTTGTTCTGTATACTTACTGTTTTGATTATCATGTGACAGGAGGATTTTCTTTTCTGGTCTAATTTATTAGGTGTTCTGTAGGACTCTTGTATTTTTATTGGCCTCCCCTTTAAGTTGGGGAAATTTTCTTCAATGATTTTGTTGAAAATATTTTCTGGGCCTTCGAGGAGGGGATCTTCTTTTTCCTCTATTCCTATTATTCTTAGGTTTTGTCTTTTTATGTTGTCTTGGATTTCTTGGATGGTCTGTGGCAGGAATTTTTTAGATTTAACATTTTCTTTGAGAGATACATCTATTTCTTCCATTGTATCTTCCACACCTGAGATTCTTTCTTCTATCTCTTGTAGTCTGTTGGTTATGCTTACCTATGACTATGCATGGAGATAACCTAAGACCCCTGCACAGATGTAGCCCATGGCAGTTCAGTATCCAAGTGGGTTCCATTGTAATAGAAATAGGGACTGTCTCTGACATGAACTGATTGGCCTGCTCTTTAATTACCTCCCCCTGAGGGGGAAGCAGCATTACCAGGCCTCAGAAGAAGACAATGCAGCCACTCCTGATGAGACTTAATTGACTAGGATCAGAAGGAAGGGAAAGAAGACCTCCCCTATCAGTGGACTTGGGGAGGGGCATGCATGCAGAGGGTGGAGGGAGGGATTGGGACGGGAGGAGGGAGGGAACCACAAAGGGGATACAAAGTGAATAAAGTGTAATTAATAAAGAATAAAAAAAAATCTGAAAAAAAATCTATGTATCTATCCATTCTGAGAAACTATCTACCTATTATTCATCAATCTATATAATAACATGTCAACTGAGAATTTATTTGTGAATAAAAGCTAATATAAAGTATTGATAAAAAGTTATAAAGCATTCAAATATCAAATGGGAAAGCTGCATCGAGTCCTAAATTTTGAACATTATCAATACTGCATCTGTGAAGAGTCTTAGAATGAGTAAAATACCAAGCCATTACTTTCTTTATGATGAGGGTACATGCCCTGCCACAAAAGCAAGCTTGAATCTGGAATCCACTGATCTGTTTGCTCATCTACTCTCCCAAGTCCTACTTCTTACTTCTGTCTGAAGCCAACAGTATTTAACCCTGTATGGCCATGTTCCACAGAAATCATACTCAGACACCCTAGGTTAGATGACTGAGAAATCAGATACAACTCTACAGCTTTTCTGAGGCCTGACAGTACCCACTGGTGAACACATGAGTCCTACCTCTCCTGGGGCTGTATCAGTTGGATCAGGTCCATGATGGAATTCTCTGTGCAGTTTTCCAGAATGTAGGTCAAACACAAACTGCTTGAGTTTTCCAGGAATTCTAAAACCAAAGGCAAATAATTATTTAGCTTCAACTGCAAAAAAACCCCTGATCTCTAGTTTACCAACTTCATAGTGCTGTAAAGAAATATTTTACTATAATCCCACCAATCCTACCACAGCTATTATAAGCAACTAGATACTAGTTTTGTTTCTAAGTTTTTAGTTTTTATTTTATGTCTATGTGTGAGTACCTGCACGTATATACTGGCACTAGTGCCTAGTGTCTGCAGAAGCCAGAAAAGACATCATAGCCCCTGGAACTGGACTTACAGGATGAGCCATCAGATAGGTGCTGGAAACCAAATCTGGATCCTCTGCAAGAGCAGCAAGGGCTTTTAATTGCTGAGCTACTTCTTCAGTCCCCTTGTTCTAATTATTGCACTAGTTTTGTAGAAATTTTTCTATACTTACCATTAACAGAGACAACGCTATCAAGATGCTATATCCAAAATGTATTTTACCAGCTTTTATTGGTAGATACTTACAGGGGGTGAGTATGTTTGACTGTGTGTGTGTATGTGAATTCATATTCTTTTACTGGCAAACACATATACATAAAACAAAAAACCTATATCCTACAAAGCCACACTAAAAATGTTGTGATTAAAAGGGAAAAAATATCACTAGAGCATAATCACGTAAATGAATTCAGTTCTATAAGCAGAACACTAGAAAGTGCCACTCAATGTCTCACAGCATTTGAACCCAGCAAGAGCCTGTGTGTTCTCAAAAGCTGTAACCTGGAGTAGAGCCCTCTTTGGAGGTGGTCCAGACTATGCTAAGCAAAGCAGCCTTACAAAGACTCTGGAATTATGCACTTGAGGTGTATCCAATAAAGTAGGAACCAATGATATCTACAAGACCAATCAATTTTTGTTATTCACTGATTTGCATTCTAAAGTCTTTGTCAACATAATTTTTTAAAAACTGAAGTTGATTTGCTAATTTGATAATTAACAGCTGAATTTTAATCTACAGTTTCTCAGAAACTGAATGATTTTCTTTATATGCCTTCTACAGTGATTTTGGTGCTTTAGAACATTCAATATATATTTCAAATAGAAAGCTATTGTTTTTTCTATTAATATGAAAATTGAAATGTATTTCCATATATATTTTAGTTCCGTGGGTACAACAGCCTGACTTTTTACATATTTTTGTTTTTATTTTGTTTTCTTGGCCAAGAAGTAAACAGTACTAGTTTTTATGTATTTTTTTCTTTTTTAATTCCATCCTGAGGTCCTGGAAGTGGTTTTCTCCCCCTTCAATAACTCCCACTGAGCAGTACCAACCAATAACTTCATTGTACACCATGCTGGCTCCCCACTAGCTTCAATGCAATAGAGACCAGCAGGTGCCAAATGCACAGTTTACAAATACAAATGACTGTCAGGTAGCTGTATTGACAGAATGCCTCGCAAGGGTTCTCTGGTGCAGAAGTAATTGCACATACACCACAGATAAACACTGAGAGGAGATCAATTTACATTTCTTCTGACATCATGTCCTGTCACCCCACAGTAAAATGCTGAAGTATAAAATTCAAGCCACACACTTGGAATGTTGTATCCGCCTGAGATAATTCTGCTGGTTTGTTACAAGCTCCCGAGACCATGAGAGCCACTGCTGGTCAAGGAATACCTTATCAATGAGTAAATCCTAAACATGACACACCGAGAATAGTCAGGACAAGCTTTCCCCTGACTTGAACATTCCCTTCGTCATTAGATAAGAGGGCAGAAAGAGCTGTGAGCACAAAGCCAAGGCCAGAGAGGAGGGCAGACTTGGACAATGATGTGAAGCAGAGGGATTACAGAAGGAAGAACTCTTAGCTAGCATGCACTCAGAAACCACTATTAGGAATTGATAAAGTGAATGGGCAATAAATTGTTAGAAGACAGTGTGGCAATCTGCAAGACTATCACAATAAATAAACCCTATTTTCCTATTTTCGGCTACAATTTTCTTAATTGGAACACTAAATATATCTCTTGCACTCTCCAAACTTGTTTATAATGCTTTATTTTTAGACACAGTGAAACACATAGAGTAAACTGTGTCCTCCCTCTGACAATGCACAAGGTAGGCAGTAGGTTTATTATCTTAAAAAATTGAAGCACAACAAACGATTCTCTCTCTCTTTTTTAAGCTTAAATCCTGTAACTTCTGTTGCTTTGAGAGAGCCTTAGCATATAGCGAGGCTGGTCTTGAACTCACAGATCTGTTTGCCACTGCCTACTGAATGCTGGAATTACTAAGCACAGTGCTCAGCCTAAGTTCTCTAAGTCTTAACAAATGTACAGCATCTTCCTACCATCTCTGCAAAACAAGTGTGATCTCCAGCACCTCTCTGCACTTGGGTCTTCTTTTCCTCCTATTCCCTGGCAACCACTTATGTGTTTGCTGATCCTATGCCATACACACACTAATAACATATAATCGCAAGAATAGTTTTTCCGTTTTAACATACATTTGGCATTCACTCACCTTGCAAGGCACAATAGTATTCCACTGAGGAATACATAAGTCTACTTATTTATCTGGTCAAGGACATTTAGATTCTGTCACAATTCTGGTGATCAGACACAATGCTACGACAAATATATGTGCACAGATTTCTGTATGAACTTTATATTCTACAACAGACACTGGGACAGATGCTACATATATACTTGACTTTCGCAAAGAAACTGTCAAACTGTATGAGTGTGCCTCAAGACTGTGGCTGATCTACACACTTGTGAATACAGGGTACTGTTGCCATTTCACCTTTGGCAGCTGAAGGATACAGAGCAGCATCTTGCTGTGATGCTAACTTGCATTTCTTTACTATGTAATGACCCTGGGCACCTTGCTTGTGTGCTGAGTTGCCATCTCTGTATTTTGCTTATATTTTTACAGTATCATTCACAGAACAAAGGTTTATAACTTGATGAAAACCAACATCATTCTTTCTAAGTGTTTCTGATGCTCCCAGAACTCAATCTTCCCCTGATTGCTAAGAATTTTGTTTGTTATCATTTTCCACTTAGCTCTATGATAAATTTTAAGTTAATTTTTCATTAGAGAAAATTCTTTCTTGGTATGAAGATGTTCACTTAGCCCAGCCAACTTACTAACAAGGGATAATAATAAAAACAGTATCAGACAAAGAAAATGTGCTTTTTAAGAAGTTTTATCAGGGTGGGCATGATAAAGTAAGCCTGTGCTCCCAGCTAGGAGGCTGGGGCAGGAGAACCACAAATTCTAGCCAGCACTGGACAACAGGATCCTCCCTCAAAATTTAAAAAAGGAAAAATAGGGCTAAAGGTGCAGTTTAGTGATGTAGCATTTGCCTAGCATGCAGGAACCTCAGGCTCAACTGTGAGTCTCACAAGAAAAAAAGCAGAACACGGGAGAAAGGGGAAAGGACAAGAGCTAGCTCCACCAATAACCATGTTCTTTCTTAGTCAAAGCTTTACATGGGAGGCTCCCTAGATAGCAAACCTGACGATATTTTCTTCTAGGTATCTTGAATTCTTTGAACTTCCATGTTGTTCTAGCGTAAACCCTCCAAGATTAGGAGGTGGCTCTAGACTTAGTGGACAGTCTTCTTTATGGCCTTGTTTTATATTGCTTTTTGTGCTATTTTGCTTGCACCCGTCCTCCCTGCCAAAATGGGAGCCACTGAGCTTAAGGAATCACAATAATAATTTTTTTTTGTGTTTTGGTGTTTTGGGTGAATTGACGGGGAGCCCAGAGTTGGGGATTTCATCATCTTCTGGAGAAGATGTAGTCTGGAGAAGAGTACATCTGGAGAAGAGTACTTCTATCCATTTGGGGATAGGTATGTCAGGAAGTAACAAAAGCCTGGAAGGAATGGCCTGCAATCTGTCTAGCTGCTGTCTTCCTTCCTTTCACTTGAAACTTCTGACAGTTATAAACACTTCAGAGAATGTATTCACCAGCTAGTTTTAAAGACAATTTTTCTGTATGTATGTGTATTTACATATGTGCATATGTGTGCCAGGTGCCTGCAGAGGCAGAAGAGGCACTAGAGCTCCTGGAGCTGGAGCTACGGAGGTTTGGAGCCATCTGTCATGGGTTCTGGGACTCACACTCAGATTCTCTGGAAGAAAAAGCAGCAAGTATTTTTAACCTCTGAACCATCTCTCTAATCCCAAAGACAGTTAAGTTTTCTTCATTGTCCTTTCACAGTCTTATATAATTTTTCTCAGGCTGCAGAACAGCAGCCTGATATTATTACCTGGACTTGAAATTACCCTCACTCTTCCATCTTTATATACAATCTATTCCTTTCAAGTTGATGGGAAACTTATCTGATCAAACAATACAAAAATCCAAGGGCTCACAGAGCTATGATCTAATTTTTGTCATTGGGAAATTCTAGCTCTTCAAACACCAACAATTCCTCTGCTTTTACAAGTACTGGGAATGTCACTGTTTGTATGTAGTACTGTGAGCTTGAACTCTAGAGTCCAATAGTTTTAATATAGTTTTAATAGTTTCACCACTGAATATCTGTGTGAACTTGCAAGTCATTTTACTTCAAGGGGATTGAATTTCTCTAAAAAGAAGATGAGTGTCCTGCTGGTAGTCTCCACCTCCAGCCAGCATGGACTGTGCCTATAAGTCATCCCTTACTACAATCACTTCTGCCAGATGACTCCAGAAATGCTGAGTTATTAAGTACAAGTAATAGTAATGACAGTAATTTATGGAGACTGCTTATCATTTTAGCTTTAATTACCAGGCAGCACAATAATAATTATATAAGCCATTAAATGTGTCATATTCACCTTGCTGCATGCTTTATTGGTTTTAAATACTAGAATCTATTCATGTAGGCTTAGCTCTTAGTTCTCACAGCATGTACCACCTCCCCAATTAAAAACTGTTAGCAGGAACTGAACAGTGCTTAGAAGGAGAAATTAGACAGCTAAGGAAGAAATTAAAGAAGCAAATTATTTCAAAGAACTTCAAATGCATTATTATTATTGTTGTTATTGGTTTTTTGAGAAAGGGTTTGTCTAGCCCTGCTGTTCTCAAACTAGCTCTGTACAACTGGCTGGCCTCAAACTCATATCCGCTTGCTTCCTCTACCTCATGACTGCTGGGATTAAAGGGGTGTGCCACTTGCAGTACAGAGAAGATTGTTTTCCATTGCCAGATTTCTTTGAAGAGTCCTATTGGTTTAGATATGCTTTTCTTTTTCCTTTCCCCAAGGCATAGCACGCCACTAGCTGACAGATTAGCTCTACTTCAACAGCCCATCTACTGGTCCAAAAGGCTATAGTTGGGGAATAAAAGGATGGGTGGGGTGAAAAGACTATGAACACAGTGCTAAAGACATGGCTCAATAGTTCTTGCTGCTCTTCCATAGTAGAATTGAATTTGAGTTCCAGGAGCTTATAACTACCTGTAACATACCCTCACATACATGGCACACACAGACACACATAAATAAAAGCAAAATAAATATTATTTTAAAACAACAATGATTGCTAGTGCTTATTTGGGTTCTTCAGGAATCAGACACCAAAATGAGATTCAAAATGCCAGTGTTAATTTGACTTCAGAGAAGGACAGTGCTTAAGCAAGGTGAAGTCCTTTAGAGGGTTACCACAACATGTAACATAACAACCACAGGAATTTAATAAAAAATAAAAATAAATTAAAAAGCTGAGCATGGTTTGGATGTTGACTTGCAGGCCCAACCAAGGTCAGCATCTTCTTGATTTCTAAGTATAATTTGCAACTTGATAGTTAGGGCTGTGAGTTTCTCATTAAAAACAGATCAAAAGTATAAACACACACACACACATCTATCCACAACTAGAAGTTATGAGGTGTGCTGATGAACTTCATAAAAATGACACACTGGCCAGGAAGCACTTCTGAGCTAATTATAGTTATAGCCTATGGTGGTTTGAATAAGAATGGTCCCCCACAGGCTCATATATTTGAATGCTTAGTCATCAGGGAGTAGCTGATAGGATTAGTACTTAGAAGGATTAGGAGGTGTGGTCTTACTGAGGGAAGTATACCAATGGGGATGGGCTTTGAGTTGTCAGAGCTTAAGACAGACCCAGTGGTTCTCTCTTCCTGTTGATTGCTGATCCAGTTTAAGAACTCTTGCTACTTCTCCAGTACCATGTCTGCTTACATGTCCCCATTTTCCTCAAACATCACAATGACAATGGACTAAACTGTAACCAAGTCTCAATTTAATGTTTTCTTTTATAAAAGTTACTGTGGTCATAGTCTCTCCACAGCAACAGAACACCAACTAAGACACTGACTGTGAGTTTGTAGGAAGCCCAGGCATTAGTGTTCTCTTTCTGAAAGCTCCTTTCATCTTGAGCATGCAGTCTTTGGGGAAGGGACACCTAGGGACAAGTAGGTAGGGTGGCTAGATCTCACCTGACTGTAAATGCTCACACTACTGAGTAGCCTCTATGTGATATGGTTTTTGTCTTAACATGCCTTGATGATAGAAAAATGGGCCACAAAGTAAGCTACTTTGCATTCAAATCCAACACAGCCTTGCTCTCGCAATGGTCTGATTTCCTCACTCTCGGCAGGTGATCTCACTTGCCAGTTAAAAAAGGCTTCTGGTAGAGACAGGGAAGTACCAACCCACCTATAGAATTTACTGTGCCTTCAGGATATGTAGGGATTAAGACAGAGTAGAGATCAATGGAATGTGTAACCGATGCCTGACCCAACCTGAGACCCACTCCATGAGAGAGAGCCCCTGACACTGCTGATGACACTCTACTATGTTTGCAGACTTGAGCCTTGCATGGCTGTCTTCTGAGAGGCTTTGCCCAGCAACAAATCAAAACACAAACAGAGACCCGCAGCCAAACATTGGGTGGAGTGTAGGAGCCTTGTAGAAGAGTAGGAGTAGGGAGGAGGATAGAATGACCTGGAGGGGACAGGAGCTCCACAAGAAGATCAACAGTCCCAACTAATTTGGGGAACCAGTCATGGACTCGATTTAGACCCTCTACACATACATAAATAATGGGCAGCTTAGCCTCCATGTGAGACCCCTAGAAAGGGGCTTGGGGGCTGTCTCTGACATGGTCTCTGTTGCATGCCTTTGGATCAATTCACCCTGGCAGAACACTGTAAAAAAGGAAGTACACACAGTCCTGATGAGACTGGATGTACTGGGGCGGGTTC
The DNA here is from genome assembly GCF_907164565.1 of Psammomys obesus. Classification (NCBI taxonomy): domain Eukaryota; kingdom Metazoa; phylum Chordata; class Mammalia; order Rodentia; family Muridae; genus Psammomys; species Psammomys obesus. The sequence goes on from NW_026589732.1 coordinate 4,400,507, forward strand.
AGGGGTGGTTGGCTGGCATGGGTGTCCCCTTTTCTGAAGGGAAGAGGAAGGGGGATAAGGGGATTAGGGAGAAACAGAGGGGAAGAACTAGGAGGAGAGGAAGAAGGGGGTTACAATTGAGATGTAAAGTGAATAACTAACTTAAATTAAAAAAGGAACTTCAGGCTACCACAAGATCCACCACAAGCAACTGACCAACAACTTGGCTGTCATCCTGTACATCCAGTGTTTCAGGTTGGTCCATCCCAACATGTATTCCATCTATGAGCTGCTAGAGTGGGTGGAAGAGCCAGTGTGGAAAAATCAGAACTAGGAAGAATTGGATCCAGAAACAAGCCATCATCAAGGATGAAAACCTCAAGCATGGCTGCCATCTAAGGCGGCACCCACCACCACAGGGCAGCTCTGTGGAGCCTGAGAGACCCATGGGGGCTCTGAAAGGAGAGTAGATGGCAGCAGAGGGATCTGTAGAGCCCACAGTGTCCCTGAAAAAAACTAGAGAAGGGCAGGTCCATAAGATGCTGTTAAAAGGCAGACTCAAGAAATTGGCAAGAAAGATGGTGGAACAGAACCAGATGTGAAGGAGAGAATGGTAAAACTACAGAAGGTGATGCTGTTGTCTGTGTTGTAATCCAGAAACCATGGAGAAGTCCATGATCTGTGCTGCTGCTGAGAGACTAAAGATTTAAAAATCAGTGGGCATTGTTTTAAAGTTTAAGTACAAGCCTGAACAGAGGCCAGTAAATGGAGATATGTCCAGCCATCTTCAGGGAAGAACTAGCCTTACTGCATTCTTTCCTGCCCACTAAAGATACAGTTGCTAGGAAACCAGCCCCTCTCCCTTAGGGCAGCCAAAACAAGGGAAGTTAGACAATTAATGGTTTGGGGGCCTTCCTATAGCCAATCAATTCAAAATGAAACAACCCCTTTTGTGTTTCAACCAATAGATGCTTGCCAGGCAGGAATCCCCCTGCTTTCAGCATGCTGGGAAGGACCGGACTCTCTAAATCACCCAACTAACCTGAGCAGGGGGCTCTTGGCTCTCACCACTTCGGCGGTGAGAGTGTGTGAGCCCAAGCTGCAGACTGTAATAAAAAGATCCTCATATGTTTTGCAAGGGACTCAACTCCTGGTGGTGGTCTTCTGGAGTCTCGCAAATGGGGCACAACACTGCAGACTATAAAGAGTATGGAAGCTTCTTTTGCAGTGGTATGGATGACCTTCCCTCACATTGAGAGGGTGTGTCCTTGTATTTTCAATTGTTAATTCTGGGCTGAAGAGAGCTAAGGGCTAGCAGGATTTTGTTATTGTAATTTCTATGGCCCAGCACCTGTTTTCTATTTGTAAATGCTGGTCCTCCCTCAAAGGACAACCAGCTGTTGTCTTGCTGCTGATTGGTTCAAACTGGATGTGGCTTTTTGTATAATAAAGAGCTAATGGCCCAGAGCTGGGGCAGGAATTAGAGGGTGAACTTCCTCCGGGCAGGCACAGACCAAGATAAGTGGCAAGCAGACACACAGACAGGAACAGAAGGAAGGCTGGAGTGGAGCAGGAAGGTAAAGAGCTAGCCATGTGGCAGGATGCAGGCTGGGAAGTCCAGTTAAGTTAGAAGCTAGCTGAGAGACTGCCCCAGGATACGGTCAAAAGCTTTAAACTAAAGTCTTTGTACATTATTTATACCACAATACTCACAGCTGAGAATGAGAGACATAAAAGGCTTCTGTGACAACCCCCCTCCATGCACAAAAAAGAAAAAGAAACAGTCTAAACAAGAACCTATTGAAAAGAACTCTTAAAAACTGTGGTAAGGGCCAGGTTGTGGTGGAACACACCTATAATCCCAGCACTAGAGAAACAGAGGAAAGCAGATCTCTACGAGTTCAAGGACAGCCCGGTCTACAGATCAATTTCCAGAACAGCCAACACTACACAGAGAAGCCCTGTCTCAAAAAAAAAAAACAGAACAAACCAAACCAAAAAAAACCACAAAAAAACAAAAAAACAAACAAAAAAACAAAACAAAACAAAACAACAACAACAACAAAAAAAACCCAAAAAACCCAAAACTGTGATAAGGATACTCTTCACAGTTGATGACTTCTGTCAGGGGTTGGGTAGGAGAAGAAATCAGTTATCTTTAAGGCGCTAGCTACTGGGAGTCCCATGTGGCCACATGTTCCAGTGAGTATATGGGCAACACAAAATGGACTTGGTCATTTTTTCCCCTTTCTTCTCTTCTTTTGTTTTGTGGGAGGTCATCAGAGCGGGAAGTGGACTTGAGAGGATTGGGAAGTGAATGGAATAGGGGTGAATTATGTGAAATTTCCAAATAATCAATAAAAACATTAAGTTAAAAGAAACAGAAACCTCAAGAACCTTTTGCTGCAGTCCACCACCATCCCCAAACAACCCACAAAGAAACTCTGCCTTCTCCCTCACTCCTGAACTCCGTTTCAAGCTAGAAGGCTATTAGTTCCTTTCCTTTCCTTCTTACCCCTTTATAATGTTTTGCTTCATGCAGCAACACCTCCCCCATCTCAATCACTCTTTACTCCATTTGACTCTGCCTCACAAGCACTTAAACATATTTGGGTTTTTCCTCCAAAAGAACTAAAATTGCATAATCCCCATTTCTCTCTGTAGTTATCCCCACCCCTCTCATTTATTCCACTTTATAGGGATGTTTCTTACAAGAGCTTCTATTTTTTGACTTGCAACTTACTGCAATACCAGCTCTGTCGATTCTAACAGACGCTTTATCTCTACCTTATACATGGGCACTCATTTCTTGTCTTCACCTTTCTTCATCTCTAGCTTGTAGTTAAGTACTCCCTTCTTTTTGCACTACTCCCTACTTGATTAATAACCATGCGATTCTTGTATTCTGCTGCTCCTCTGTTAGGTCTGAGAATGAGATGTTACAAATAGGCTCAGGATTTGAATGCTTAGGTCCTAGGAGATGGCAGAGTTTTGCAAAGTGTTAGGAGACCAGGGGCCTAGGCAGAGAAGTAGGTGCTGGGATTGCACCCTTGGAGGCTGCTTTACCCGAACCCAAGTCCACTCCTTTCTCTGCTTCTTGTCTGAGAGGAGGCCAGAGCTTCCTGCTATCTATTGCAACTGTCGTGACAACCTTGCCAGGTGTATGAGATCAGGTGGCCATGGCCTGAGCCTTATGAAACTATGAAATAAATCCTTTCTCTGTAGTTTCTGTCAGATATTTCATCACAAAGATGAGACGAAATTCTTCCTCAGTCTTCTGTACGTGTTCCTTTCTCAATTCCTTTTCAGCTTTGGGTAACCACCATTGTACTCTCATTTCTTTGAGCTAAATATCATTTCACTCTCATAATGATCATATAATTATCTTACTCATAAAGTAAAATCATGCAATTTATCTTTCTGTGCCCATGTTATGTCACTTAATATTATTTCCCCCAGTTATCTATGTTGTCACAAATGACAGGATCTCCCTACTTTGACAGAATAGTATTCCATATTTCAGCTGATGCACATGATGCTGCAGTGAATTATGGGAGTGCACATATCACTTTGACATACTGATTTAATTTCCTTTGGATATTATTCTGGTTTGCTTTCTGTTGCTTTGACAAAACAATGACCAAAAGCAAATTGAGGGAGAAATGAGTTTATTTTAGCTTATGCTTCCAGGTCATAGTCCATCATTAAAGAAACAAAAATTCTATTTATTCATGATTCACCTCGTAAATTTGTTCATTTCTTCTTTTAATCTGTTGGCACATTATTCAAAGCAGCCTCTTATCCATTTTATTTCTGTTACATAATTTATAATGTCTCCTTTATTTCTGATTTTATTTACTTGAGTCTTTCTTTTGGAAAGAAGCTAAAGGCTTTTAAATTTATCTTTCCAAAAATTTGTTCCATTCACATTGTATTGTTTTTAAAGTCATTTGTTTCTCTCTAATTATTTTTTAATTTTTATTTTTTTCACAATTTATTCATTATATATCCCGATTGAAGACCCTTCCCTCAAATCCCTCACTTCTCAACCCCCCTCCTTTTTCCCCCTATCCCCTTCCCCTAGTCCACTGAAAGAGGGAGTTCTCCACCATCGCCATCTGCCCACAGCTTGCTAATTCTCATCAGGGCTGCCTGGATCCTCTTCCTCTCTGACCTGGCAAGGCCGAAATATCAGGGGTGAATGATCAAAGAGCAGGCAATCGAGTTCATGATAAAGGTTGCTCCTGCTCCCCTCACTCAGAAATCTACATGGAGACTGAGCTGCCAATTGGACACAAGTGAGCAGGGGTCCAGGTCATCTCCATGCACGGTTCTCTGTTGTTGCATCAGCCTCTGCAGGAATCCCTAGGCTTAGATCCTTTAGATTTACCGGTCTCTTTGTGGGGCTCCTGTCCCCTCCATGTCCCTCTATCCCCACTCCATTCTTCCATTAGACTCCCCGTGCTCTGCCCAAAGTTTGGCTGTGAGTCTCAGCATTTCTTTTGATCCCCTGTTGAGTGAATCCTTTCAGAGGACCCTCTTATAGTAGACTCCCATCCTGTTTCCTCTCTTCCACCGCCTCTGGTGTCTAGTTTGCCACTCTGAATGAGATTTAAGCATCCTCCCTAGAGTCCTCCTTAGGATACAGAAATTGTGGTACATCTATACAATGGAACACTACTCAGCTATTAAAAACAAAGAAATCATAAAATTTGCAGGCAAATGGATGGAACTAGGAAAGATCACCCTGAGTGAGGTGACCCAGAAACAGAAAGACAGGCGTGCTACACACTCACTTATAAGTAGGTATCAGCCATATAATATACGATAGCCATCTACAGACCTAAAGAAGCTAAACATTAGTTATTTTCGTAAAAAAAAAAAAATAGTTTATGTCTTTACGTGTTTTGTCTGCATGTGTGTCTGTGTATTACAGAAAGCCAGAAGAAAGTTACAAATGGCTGTGAGCCACCATTTGCATGCTGAGAATCAAACCCAGGTCCTCCTCCAGAGCACCTGCGGTCGTCTCTCTAGCTCCTCTGCTCTGGTTTTTATTATTTCCTACGAACAACTCTGAGCTCAGGCTACTTTGTAAGCATAAGATCTATGCTGACAACTGCATACTCCTTAGCCTCCAGTCCAGACTTCAGGTTCCAAACCTGCCCAGTGGTTCCAGGTGACAGGCCAACATCCACAGACCATCCCTAACAGACTAAAGTCCCACCCCCTGCCACGCAATGGGCCAGCCCAAGGCTCCAGAAGACCCAGTTATAGCAGAATTAAAACACTTGATACCTAGCATAATGACAGTTATTTAAAAGACCTAGAAAAATATTAGATGAATTGACAGGCTATATGATACTCTTTGAATATAAGTAGAAATTAAAATGACCTTTGACATACTTTATTATTTAAAATACAAACATCCACTATAAGTTGTTACAACTTAACGGCTTATCAAACAGCCGTCACTGTTCATTCATTTCCACAGGACTCTCACTAGGTGTTACTGTCAATCTTACCTCATATATGAAGAAAGAACAGAAGTTCAGTGACTAGCTCAAGGCAGAACTCAATGCCACATGAGTTTCAGAACCAAGAGTATTCTGAAAAATCACATCGCTACTGAAATATTCAGAAGTATGTGGGATAAATAATTCTGTGCTAAAACTTCATCTTATCCACTCTGCAGAATAATATTTTAAGAGTTAAAATTTTTAAATGAACTGTCCAAGAAAAAATTTCCTTTGTGTGTGTGTGTGTTTTATTTGTTTGTTTTCTCTGTGTAGCCTTGTCTGTTTTGGATTCGCCTTGTCGACCAGGCTGTTCTCGAACTCACAGAGATCCATCTGCCTCTACCTCCCCAAGTGCTGGGATTACAGAAATGTGCCACTGCAACTGGCTTGTTCAAGAAAAGTTAAAGTGTATATTATTTAAATTGAATGGCTTACAATTTTCATATATTAATACTTTGAACTTTTAATCTTTGGATGTCATTCCCTGAAAGCTAGCAAGAGTTCAGTGTCTGCAGTGTTCACAAGGCTTTCATGTTTATTAATACCACAAAGACTTGAGCACAGGATCCAGAAGCTTACCTGGTTGCGCAAAAACCTACATGCCATTAGAAAGTCCCGATCATAACAAAATTCTGAGTTGTATATACATCCTCTTAATATTCTGATGGCATACAATTCATGAGCAAACAGGTATTACCAGCAATGCTTCAGCCTGACCTAGGATATTTATTTGCTTGATATGTGATGCCACAGACCAACCTCAGAGCAAAGCTAACTTCTCAAAGAATACAATCTTTCCTTCAGAGATTAGTTCCCAGTCACCTAACACCTGCAGTTCTCTAGTCAGTGAGTCCACACTCTACAAGGAAAGGAACTACTCTAACTTCCTATCCCTAACCCTCGAGTACTGCTTTCAGAGTGTACAGTGAAAATGGCTAGCCAAGCAAACTGTTTTACATTCAACTTCATGGGACATATTAGTAATTTTAAAAAGAACAAAAAGAGATACTTACAACACATCCTTAAAGTCTCCAAAAACATACATATGCCTAAAACTGTCAATGGCTATGACAGGGCAATCTGCTGGAGTTTTCTGAATATGCAGAAGAGGATGTCTAAATTTGTCACAATCTGCATGTAAGAAATTTATTGTACCTTTGAAAGAAACAGAATTTTAAGAACTACGTTAGAATTTTAACTGTAATCTGACCATGAACTCACAAAAATAGTATAATAAATAAAAACATCAACATTTTTGTAATTGATAGAGACCAGAAAACAAACCTAAACAGAATATTTAAAAGAAAGTATATTTTAGTTCTCAGGGTGGAGAACATTCCCTCAGAAATTATAAAAAAGCCAAAATTTGAATGTTATTGTGAATTTCTTATTTCTTCAATTGACAGTCATCTGTGGTGAAGGCGCCCCAGATTCTGAGTCAGTTCTCCAGTCTGACACATACACTGTTCCCTTGGGACCATCTTCATGCCCCTGGTGGCCTAAATGGCTACTTTTAAATCAAATTCAAACCAAGAATAATTACTAAATGACTGAAATAGGCAGCTCTTTACCACACCATCAGTTTATGTTGTTTGACCTTTTATCCTCAGTACAGAGGAGAAGCCATTTGATATCCCAAATTCTGCTGAGATACAATGGAGAAATGCAGACAGCTGCTCAACTTTCATACCAGAATAAATGTGGCTCAGAGTGTGTTGTATTTTAGCAATATTTCTACAAATCTCTCTGCAAATGTGTCAGAGACATATTTAGGTTCTGGAAAATGGTTCCCCAAATAATACTGTTCACCCGGGACCCTACTTTTCATGCTTTTTGTTTTTCCCTTTGAAAAACAGTCAAGGTACAGAAAACAAGAGTAAACACACAAGAAACCCTGTTTCACATCATAACTTCACTGCTTCCTTGCCCCTATGTCTAAGCACACATGTTAAAGTAACCTGCGAAACTTTCATCCTCAGTGTCCTAAGGCTTACAGGAAGGGAGGAGAAAGACAGTAAGAAAAGATGAAAATAAACACCTCCAACAGTCTACCTTTTTCACTTATTAACTGCCGGGCTACTTCATTCTGGAATGTTTCTAAACTTTCTGTGTCCTCTTTCATGTGGAAGAGTATGAGAAAAGGCAGTCCTTCTTCGGTCAATTCCTGCAGAAAAAGGTTTTCAATAAAAACCAGTGACCTCTCTATTCAGTTTAGCTGTTTTCCAAGTGGAACAGGTGTGGACTCAATCCATGTAACTAACAGTTGCAAGGAATCGGGAAAAAAAAAAGGGGGGGGGGTCTAACTGTAAAAGCCAATGAAACTTAACAAAAACTAAACTTGCGGCACTAAGGAAACACACATGCCCTTGTGCCCTGTTCTGATTTCTACATGCAGTCACCTGCAAGGGCCTTGGCCAGTCTGTTAGACCAGTAGTTCTCAACACAGGGGTCATATAGCCTGCGTATCAGATATTTAGATTATGATTTGTAACAGGAGCAAAATTAGAGTTATGAAATGGCAACAAAATAATTTTATGGTTGGGATCAGTACAAAATGAGGAACTGTATTAAATGGTTGCCGCATTAGGGAGATAGAGAACCACTATGTTAGCCAGTACTGCATATGTGACTGCAGGGGCATCTCTTGAAGCTAGTTAGGGTTGATCAAAGAAAGAAGTACAGTCAGCTCTTAATCCAAGAGTGAGACAAACACTGATTACTACTGCTGCCAGTCTTCACAAGTAAAACTCAAAACATAAGTGTGTCAGTAATAAGCAAATTTGATTCACAAATTCATGCTTATTCTAAAGTGTATTATAAAAACCATTCCACTACGTGAGACCTACAAAGCTGGGAAGTGTCTTAAGGATAAAAGACAAAACTCCACAATACAGTCATATTTCAAGCAAAAGAAAGTTCCTCAACGTTATTAATAAACAGCTGGCCCTGTATGTGTCTTTCAATATGTACACATAAAACCACCTTGAAAATGACAAAGTGCTATTAGAATTTGTATTACTGTTACTCGAGAGTAAAAGAAACAGAAGAAACAGCAGATTTGAATAATTTAATCTTAACAAATGCCATGTTCTTATTTGTATGAAAAAGTTCAAAAAGGGCCTCCACATGTAGTTATCTCCATTAGATATCCTTTGGAGGGTGAAACTGAGGAACTGCCTCAGCATGAAGCACAAATATCATTTATCTTAATGATCAGACAAGGGTCCTTACCCGAGGATAGGTATCAGAAACACATCAGAATTGCTTTCCAGCCATTTTCAACTATTGCTATTGGGGAAGGTGGAAGCCAGTGCCAAAGCACTATAGAAACAGCGAGGATACATCTGTGCCCAACGTATGATTCTTAAAACTGGTAACTGCTAAGCAGCATGAGGAACAGAGGCAATATATTTTCTCACATACTGAATTAAAATCACCACACTGGAGTTACCTCTCCATTTTCAAATGTTATTTCTCGGACAAGAGGGACACATTTATCTTGAATCCAGTTGTAAGTTACATCAAAATTTGTCATAGATCCCAAGTACACCATGTCTGGCACGGAACGCTGTTACAAAAGCAGAAATAAAAATCAGATTACTGTAATCTTTGCTGGCAAAATACATTTTAATATCCACCTACAAACCCAGGCACATCAAATATAAATTTCTAAGAAAAGGGTAATAGTTTTGTCCTTTTAGAAAAAGATGTATCTCTGAGACTCATAGCCAAACTTTGGGCAGAGTGCTGGAATCCTTATAGAAGAAGAAGGAGACAGAAATACCTGGAGGGGAGAGGAACTCCACAAGGAGAGCAACAGAGTCAAAATATCTGGACCCAGGGGTCCTGCAGCTACCAATACTCCAACTAATGACCATGCATGGAGAGGACCTAGACCCCCTGTTCAAAGGAAGCCCATTGGCTGCTCAGTTTCCAAGTGGGCTCCCTAGTAAGGGATACAAGGGCTGTCTCTGACATGAACTCAGTGGCTGGCTCTTTGATCACCTCCCCCTGGGCGGTACAGCCTAGCCAGGCCTCAGAGGAAGATGATGTAGCCAGCTTTGATGAGACCTGATAAGCTAGGGTCATATAGAAGGGGAGGAGGTCCTCCCCTATCAGGGAATTAGGGAAAGGGCACAGGAGAAGAAGAAGGAGGGAGGATGGGACTGGAAGGAGACAAGGGAGGAGGCTGCAGTGGGGATACAAAGTGAATAAATTGTAATAAATAAATACATAAATAAAATTAAATTAAAAAGAAAAAGGACGTATCTTTGGTAATTAGGAACTCAGCAATCTAACTTATGATATAAAAGACCCTCCCCAGATTTAGGACAATTATCTATCTGCGATTTCACCAAAGGCGGACTGTTTTACAAAGAAAACTACCCAAATGAAGTAATGAGACTATTTCTTTCAAATGAAAATGTTGTAAGAGAATCTCAAACTCACTTTAAAAAAGAAAAGATGCTGGGGATCTCAGGCAAATGCATCTCTAGTGGGAATCACCTATATGACTGTTTCCACTCAAAATCAGAGCATATCATAAACGTAAAATGATTTAAAGACTAACATTTAGTTCAGCTTATTGTGTAACACTGTTGCAGGTGATGATTCATTTATTTCTTCTGTCTTTCCCACATAGCAAGTTTTTACCTCATCACTTACTTTTCTTAATGACAAAATCCAAAGCACTCAGAAACTAAGAGACACTCCCAGCATAATATAGTCAGAAGACAGCACAGTCTAAGGCCAGTGGCCATACTCACACTACACTAAAGGCACTACTGAGTTTGATTAGCTAGAGGCAATGGCACTGTGTAACTACTACTAACGAAACTCAGCTAAGAAAGACAGGCAAAGGCCCCTCTGTCTGAGCTTGAAAACAGCTGTGTGTGTTCTCTAAAAGTTCTCAAGCTGAAAGCTCAGTCCCATGTGTAGATTCAAGGAGTAATAGAACTTTTCACAAAGTGGTGGAGGGTGGAGAGTGATTAAGTCACTGAGGTGCCTCCCCCAGAGGGGATTAACATAGATTTGTGGGACCACATTTCAGTTTTGCAGGATTAACTTGTTATTAAAGAGCAGGATTGGTCTTGGCTGGTCTCTGGTTTCCTATCTCACTAGGTAACACATTCTGCACACGGCTTTTTCCTTTCTACTTCTCCATTATGTTGTGACACAGTTAAGGGAAGACTTGTGAGTAGACTTTGAGTTTCACAAGTGTGAGCAAAAGAAGCCTCTTTTCTTCTTAAGCACCTCACCTCAGATATCATGTTATAACAGCAACAACAAGGGTTAAAATACTATTTAAATTAGGAATAGAAAATGAGCTACAAAAGTAATGATGAATTATTTCTCTACATGAAAATAACTTGTCTCAAAACATAATACACACATTAAAATGAAAATGTGACATTGGTCAGGTGTGATGATACATGCCTTTAAGCCCAGCACTTGGGAAGGCAAAGCAGGTGGCTCTCTAGTGAGTCTGAGGCCAGTCTACACAGTGAGTTCCAGAACAGCCAGAGCTGTATAACAGAGACCCTGTCTCCAAATACAAACAAACAAATACAAACCCAAAACCAAACCATGACCCCCCCCAAAATATTCATGTTTCTATCTTTGGAATGTGAAATATTCATGGTGACTGATATTAATGTCAACTGGAGAGAAGACATACTGCAAATTTTGCCTCTTAGTTGTTCCTACCATTATTCGGGCCCTACTAAGCCAAACTCTCTCTAGAGGAAGGCCACACACCAAGAATACTACAAACTAGTCTTGATGTATTTAAAAAAAAAAAAAAAAGAAGAAAGAAAAGGAAGGAAGGAAGGAAGGAAAAGAAAAGAAAAGGGGGAAAGGACACAAAGTTGGATGGGGAGGGAAAAGGGGTAGATCTGGGAAGAACTGGATAGAGGACAGTTAATATGACATATTGTATGAAATTCTCCGAAAGAATTAATATAAATATATTTTGAAACAAGAAAGAGAAAATAGCTTAGTCAAGTTTAAAGCAAACTAGGTGCTTTTATTGTCAGAAAGGTAACTTCTGCCACAGCAGGTTTGGAGGCTGGCCGACGGGGTACAACTGAGAGACATGGCTGCTCTCCATCTTTAACATTTGGCTCCCAGACTGAATGCGAAAGAGACGGGGAGAAGAGAACTGGAGCCGGCGGGCTGCAATGTCATTTCAGGTCTGGGACTTCAGGCTTCTGCAGACCAATCTTCACTCTGAAACATGGCTTACTAGACCATGACAGTTTCAAAGTTACATTATTTAGTCATGGTAGCATAAGCCTTTTTAAACTTTTTTAATATCATTTATTTTTTTTAAGATCTATTATGTACACACTACTCTGCCTAATCTAATGCCAGAAGAGGGCATTAGATTACATTATAGATGGTTGTGAGCTACCATGTGGTTGCTGGGAACTGAACTCATGACCTCTGGAAGAGCAGTCAGAGCTCTGAACCGCTGGGCCACCTCTCCAGCCCTATTTTTAATTTTCTTATTAATTACAGTTTACTCACTTTGTATCCCAGCTGTAGCCCCCTCCCTCATTCCATCCCAATCCCACCCTCCCTCCCTCATCCCTCCCTGCCCCTCTCTAAGTCCACTGATAGGTAGCACAAGCCTTTAATTGCTATACTCTGGAGTTTGAGGCAGAAGTATCTCAAATTCAAGGCAAGCCTGGCACCTTAGTGAGACCAGCGTGTATAAGTATCTGAGCACTTGCCTGGTATACACAAGCCTTGGGTTCAAGCTCTGGTACTTAAAAAAGTTGAAAATTAATGTATGATTCTAAGAGCATTTAAAATATAGCTATTGCTTGTATTATACATGTATTAAATGTAGTGTCTTAAGCACACGGTAAAACAGCAACTCACCCCTGGTGGCTTGTAGATTAAATTGTCTCCACTGTACCTTTCTGGTTTTGAAAGATCTCTGATATGAGGAAAACATAATAATAATGTTTTAAGGAAAACACTTAAAACAATGTACTTTAATAAAACAGAATTCATTAATCATTGCAATGTACAAATTATAAATACATGAAATATAAACTTGTTCAGCATCTGTCCCATTCACAAGACTATGCAATACCAAGACAAGCATATGTTTAAAGGCGGACTTCTTAAAATACCATTTCAGTCAGCTGCTTTGGTATTAGGGTTTTACAATACAGGATCAGCATGATAGTAATTTAGACGCTACACTGATTTTTACCTACAGACTAAGAATAATAATTTGTTCACAGAGTTTAATAAAAACTATGTTAACTTTCTAGTTGTTACTTTTTAAATGTGGAAATTCTAAAAAATAATTGAAATAACCTACATCATAAAAACCCAATTTTAGAAAACATGTTTGTGCAGTTGAACACTGTCATTTCCTAGATCTAGTACAGTATCCGGCATACAAACATTTGGTCTTGTATAACAAATATTTACCGAGTACAATAAATATTTGGTGAGAGAATCCTGCAGAAAAGCTTAAATCAAATGAGTTAGCTACTCGTTCTCTACATAATTTGAGGATTAAATAAACACAGATACATCTTTAATTTCTGAGCAGAGTAGTCCAGAAAAAGAAGTACAGTGTGCTAACCTAGATTGATTCAAATAAGAATATAATAAAGGACCTCTTCATTAGCGAGACAAGGGCACGATGAAGAGGAAAATGAGAAAAGGGAAGAGGGGCAATACTGAGAAAGATACAGAAAATAAAGAGGGATAAGTAACACTAAAGATGTTTGAAAAACCACAGGGAAATACTATTTTATGCTTACTTAAGAGTACATATAAATTTATATATACATATACATAAATGAGTGTATGTACATATATATGGAGTTTCAATGAAATTATACCACTTGGTGTGATGCTCCCTCCAAGAACCATAACTATGTAACGAAAACTCCAGTGTCAGGTCTGGAACACCTTCCTGCTGGTTGTTGATAGGCGAGTTAAGAGACCCCCTAAACAATACAGGCCATTGACGTTGTCCTTGGTTGCCCCTTAGAACTGTTGCTGAACGCAAGAAGCTGGAAGTGACTTGAAAGCCTCCTTCCTGAGGACTTGGCTCTCATAGTTGAAGGGGCTATGAAACACCAAGGGAGAACACAACAATCCCACCCAGCTACAAAGCTTACAAACCATACAGTGCCGACCATGGCAAGACATCCCCAAGTGTGCAATAGTGGCATCTATTAGGGCAAACAAAAGCTGTATAATTAGACTGAAGGCCTATTCAACACAAGGGAATCTGTGCTTTTGTGCTGCAAACCTAGCCAATAATCCACAACTGGTGAAGTCACAGAACCTAGAGAACTTACTACTTCCATTTTCCTAAACTAGTTTAATTTTTAGTTGCATTTGAAGTACTTATACCCACAGATACACATAGCTCATCACTTATCAAAGAAGCTTCTTTTGTCAGGAGACAGAGACTATTTTTTTTTAAGATTTTATTTATTTTATGTATATGAGTGCTCTATCTGCATGTACACCTGCATTTCAGAAGAGGGATTCAGATCCCAGTATCGGGTGGTTGTGAGCCACAATGTGGTTGCTGGGAATTGAACTCAGGACCTCTGGAAAAACAAACAGTGCTCTTAACCACTGAGCCATCTCTCTAGACCCTCACACTAAGACCATTAAAAAAAAATTCACAACTGGTTAAAATTGTGGTGCCTCAACTGACCATGAAGTACCGAAACCAGTTGATAAATCTCCAATACAACACCTACACAAAAGTTCAGAGAACATAGCAGAAGAGGGGACAGGAAAACTATAAGAGCCTGAGAATTTGGATGTCTCTGCTGGGAGACTGTGTCTTCAATATGTCTCAGAAGCTGTACCCATGGAATCTCAACAATACGGCTGTATAAACAAGACCTGCACAGTGACAATAATAGTTGACATTCCAACATGGATGGGGGAACTCGCACATGGCCCTACCCCTCAAAGAACTAAAGGCAATTAATGGCTGCTGAGAGAGGCAAAATCAGTCTTCTCTAGGAATGAGCCCATTGACAGGTTATCCAATTGCATGTGGTTAGTCCTAAACAAATATATACTAAATGGACGCAGCAATGTATGTGTGTGTACACACATGTATACGTATATATGTATTTATATATGTAAAATAATAATTAAGAAGAGGCCATGAATTTGAGAGGAGTAGGGGGACAAGAGGAGTTGGTGGAAGAAGAAAAAGGGGTAGATATGTAGCAGTCACGTGTGGTGTGATATTCTAAAAACAAAAAGCTGAAATTAAATGAGTGTATCAAAGAAGAAATCAGAAGAAACCAAAATATTCCTGGAACTAAATGAAAATGAGAACACAACAAAATAAAATTTCTCAGACATATTAAAAAAAAATTCTAAGAGGAAAGTTTATAGGTCTAAGTACCTACATTAAAAACTCAGAGAGCACAAATAAATGACTTAATGATGCAGCTCAAGAACTTAGAAAAACAAGAACAAACCAAACTCAAACCCAGCAAGAAGTAAAAATCAAAGCAGAAATCAATGAAGTAGAAAGAAAGAAGAAATGAAGAATTAATTATTCTAGCTGATTCTTTGAGATGATAAACAAGATCTACAGACTCTTGGCCCACTTAACAAAAAGAAAGCAAGCAACAACCCAAATTAACAGAATCTGAAATGAGCAGGAAATATTACAACAGACACTAAAGAAATACTTTTTAAAACTCTATTTCATTAAGTTGAAAATATGAAAGAAATATATGAATTTCTTGATTCATCCAAAATATTAAAGGTAAGGCAAGAAGAGACCAACGACCCAAACAGATCCACAACAAAGGAGTTAATTGAAACTGTAATAAAAACCTTCCAACTATGAAAGTGCAGGTCCAGTTGGATTCACAACAGACATCTACCAGACTTTCAAAGAACTATAACCAAAGTTTCCTAAAATTCTGAAAAAACAACAACAAAAAAAAACAAACAAACAAACAAAAAAAAAATAGAAACAGAAGAACTCTAAAACCCATTATTTGAAATCAATATTATTTTAAAACCCAAATCAGGTAAGGACACAACAAACAACTTCAGACTGTTACCCTTGATGAACAGATGTAAAATCCTCAATAAATACTAGCAAACTGAAAACAAACACATATCAAGAAGATCAACCACCATGAGCAAAGTGGCTTAGTCCCGAAAACACAGGATTGGTTCAACATCCACAAGTCAGTATATATAATAAATCATATAAATGGACTTAAAAGTCAAAAATCAAATGAGTATCTCAATAGATGCAGAAAAAAAAAATCTTTGACAGAATACAGCATGTTTTCATGATAAAATCCCTAGAGAGAGTTGGACTGGAGGAAATGTATCTCAACATAATAAAAGTCATGATAAACCTACAGCCAACATTCTAAATGAAGAAAAACTAAGTAATCCCCTAAAAAATTAGGAGCAAGACAGAGCTGCCTAACTACTCCCAACACTCCGTGGCAATACAGTGCTATAAACACTAGCTGGATTGATAAGACAAGAAAGGGAAATTATAGGTATACTAATAAGAAAGAGTCAAATTGTTTCTATTTGCAAATGGCATAACATTATATATTAGAGATCTCCAAAACTCCACCAGAAAACTTCTAAAAATAATTAATAATTTCAGAAAAGTGGCAGAGTACACAATCAGTAGTTTTTCTACACACTAACAACACACACTGAGAAAGAGCTCAGGGGTACACTTCCAATTTACAACAGTATCAAAGACAACAAAATATCTTGGAATAAACCCAACCAAAGACCTCTACAAAAAGTTTCAAATCTATGAAAAGATTGAGAAAGACATCCTATTCATGTATTAGAATTAATATTGTGAAAATGACCATCCAACCAAAAGAAATTTATAGATTCAATGCAGAACAAATCAAAATATCTTCACTGAACATTCTTCACTGAAATAGAAAACAAAATCCTAAATTCATACAGAACCAGAAAAGACTTGGAATAGCCAAAACAATCCTGAGCAAAAAGAATACTGGAGGGATTGCTATTTCAAATCTTAAGACATATTATAAAGCCACAGTGATAAAAAAAAAAAAAAGTACAGTATCGTATTGGCACATAACAGACATGAGCCAATAAAACAAAATAGGAGACCCAACAAACATGTAACTACCCCATTTGATATTCAACAAAGAGTAAAGACATACCTATATTAAGAGAAAAGATGACATCTTCAACAAATGGTTCTGAGAAAACTGTCGACACTCAGAAAAATTAAATTAGACTCATACCTATAACCCTGCATAGAAAATAGATCCAAATGTATTAAAGATCTCAGTTTGAAACCCAAAACACTAAAACTGCTAGAAGAAAGCACGGCAGTGCCCTATGAGATATGGGTGAAGAAAGGACTTTCCAAGCAGGACTCAATTAGCCAAGGACTTAGGGCTAACAATTGATAACTGGAACTTTGCAACACTAAAAAGTTTCTGTACAACTAAGGAAGCAATCAAGCGAGTGAAAAAGAAACCCACAGAATGAGAATCATTGCTAGCTATACATCTCAAAGAAAATTAATAACCAGCATATACAAAGAACTCAAAAAAAAAAAAGTCAAGGAAAGAAATGACCCAATTTAAAATATGGGCAAGTTTCTACAGAGAGTTCTTAATAGAAGAAATAAAAACGGCTAAGAAATACCTCAAAGAGCATTCATCATCCATAGCAATTAGGAAGATGCAAATTAAAACATTTGAGATTTCATTTCATCCCACTTAGAATGGCTAAGATCGACAAAACATCTGACAGCAAATGCTGGCAAGGTTGTGGAAAAGAAGAAGCCTCACTCACTGTTGGAGGGGATGCAAATTAGTGCAGCCACTCTGGAAACCCTAAAAAACTAAAATTACTTCCAGATACAGGAGCAGAAAGGACAAAGGCTCTGAGGCAGAAGCTAGCTCCAAGTATTTGACTTAAGCGATATGGCCGTACAGCAGTGATGTGAAAGCCCAGGCTGGAGGTGTTCCCTGCCTATGCTGTACACTGATCTTCACAACACTGATAAGGCTCACAGCAAAACATCAATAAAATCCACCAAGGCATGAAAGCAAGGACCAAGAGCAGAAGTCATCAACTGGAGAAGGAATCACAACAGCTATTGCAACCAGACTAACACAGCCATAAAGAGCCCCAGATGAAATAAGTAACACCACACAAAAGCCAAAGGTGGCTGAGATAACCTCCAAGAAGAGATGGTACAGGACAGGACCTTGAGATAAAAAGAAAGAGAAATAAACTGCAAAACAGATCACAGAGATGCACTTTCAAGTGTTGACAAAAGGAGAAAATAGAGGGGAAGTGATGTGTCAGCCTTCAGAGAACTTGAGGGATTAAACTGGAGAAAACCCACTGGACTGGACGATGAAGGAGGTATCTGTGACTATTTGGAAACACACTTCATTAGGATGGAGGTGGGTTTTTATTTGGAAGAGTTTAAGAAAGTCAAGGTAACCAAGCATAAACTAACCTTTAAAAATGTAGAAATGAAAAGACAGAGATGGCATTATAGCTCAAGAGATAAATGTGGTGAGTCAGAAGAGAGGAGCACCATTTGGAAAAAGAATGCAGTTTCTATAAGGGTGAAACCATAAGAAAGCAGGGAGAATTGATGGATCAAAGTCCCAGAGAGAGATACAAGGACAGTCTACAGGAGTGAGGAGATCAATCTTAGAAAGGCTAACAGTAGGGCTGGGGCTACAGACTGGGGTAGACCACAAGCTTAGCATGTATAAGGCCCTGGTTGGGAGGCAGAGGGAGGTGTGTATGTGTGTGGAGGGTGGGGGTGTTATTTTTGAGACAAAAAAAGATATGAAGGAAGGTGGTAAAGACATGGGGATGAAGGAAGATAACAAAACCTCTACTTCTTAACTAGAAAGAACATGCTTAGTCAGGAGAGCTGTACATAAGGGTCAATGAATAAATCAAATAAGAGCATAAAAGAGCTCATTGTTAACTGAGCCATTCTGACGCTTTTACCTACATTCTGAAACATAACATGAGAGAAAATGGTTTAAGGCCCTTAAAGAATGAACCATATGTATAAACACTGGTTGGTGACTTTGAAAGGACTGAGGTCATCTTCAGAACATGACCAGCAACAGCAAGAACTGAATGTGACAGCTAAGCTCACCTCCTCGCAGGCTGCTGGCTAATATACTTACCCAAAAGCAGAAAGGAAGGTACAGTCATCATGCAAAATACTGGCTACTCTTTCAAAAACTCTGTAATTATCGGAATCCTTCTGCTCAAAGTATCCAATGATATTTCTCTTGCTGCGCTGTAAAATAAAGTGTCTAATTATTTTGCAAGGCATATAATTCTAAGCGAATGCTAGTTCACTGACTCTTTGTTCTGGAACTTGGGTAGCTCTGGTTCTAATTCTATTAGTTCAACTGAAGAATAACTGAATGTGGTAATAACATTTAATATCTAGTCTAAAACTACCAACAATTATGCTGGGTTGAAAACAATATTTGATACAATAAAATGTAACTATAACTTTATTAAAACTGCATCATTCCCATTCTTCCATGGGCCCCTCACATGCCTCTACGTGGCACTATCTTTCTTACTGCATAAGACCCTGTCCACTCTCTCTACAAGCCAGTTCTATGCTTGCAGCCAAAACATTAAAGTATGGCATACTGTCTTGGTAAAGACAAAAAAGGAGAATTTACTGCTTGCTCTGATATGGCAAGCTCCCCAAGCCTAGCCCTCCCTTCCTGAAGCTATTGCCTATATGAGCATCCATCATGGTCCTTTGCATTTTCTCACAGGACTTAGGGACTGGGACGGCAATAACAAGACAGGCTCACAGGCTCACAAGGCCTGCTGTGATATGAGCAATAATGTTCTTCATGCTTGGCTCAGGAGCCATGTTCCTGCAACAGCAACCACAAAATGGCAACCAGCTAATTTATTAACTTGTCACCTTATAGTGATAGCAATAAAGACTAAACACTATAGCTTTTGCTTTTGGTGTTGTGTGTTATTTTTTTAAAAATTACTTATTTTACAGAGAAAGGGGTTTCCTATGTTAATCAAGAGGGGCTATTTTAAAGGACACTAAATTGTAGATAGAGTTGAAAATAGGGATTAAAGTAGACCCTCTGCAGGTATCAATCAAAGGAAATAGAGAAACTTTGATGTGTGTGCTTGACTTAAACTTCTGTTTATAATTCTGGCTTCTCTGCCTACATTAATTCAATTAGTGCAGCTTTACTGCATACTACACATGCTACATATGCTAATGTTCCTGGAAATTCAGGAAACAGTAGCGTTTCCCTTGAAAATTAATCCCAGACAAATTCTTTCTGGTGTGTATATGTCAAATATACTGTAGTAAACTGTAAAAGAATGTGTAGATTCTGTCTTCACACTATGGTTTGTTTGCATTAATTACATAGGCAATGTATACTTTATCCACCATAAGGTAACTTACATCAAGAGTGGTGACTTCATCTAAACTTTGAATCTCGTGGACTGGGTTACTTTTCTGTTGCCTGATGTAGTCTGCGAGCGCTTTCACTGATCGCTGGCCCCTGTATTCTCTCTTCATCATCATTCCATTACGAAATAATTTGAGGGTTGGGTATTTGCTTATCCTGTACCTCTGGGCTATGTCAGCTAAAAGAATATACAAGAGGAAGTTAGCTTTAGCTCTCAGTCAGGGTGAGCCTATTAGTTCAAAAGTCAGAAACATGACAGTTATTTATAACATCTCTTCCTTCTTAGTGACAGAGAAAAGAAAATACTCAGTCATGAGTCTAAACTGGTTATTAGACCAGACTCTGGACTCACTGCCTGGGCTTGAATTCTCAATCTACTGCTTATGGACTGTGTGAACCTTTGAAGTACATAAACTGTGATACCTTAACTTATCATCTGTTACAGTAAGAATAATTTCTATTACAATAAGGTTGTTTTATGAATCAAATGAGAGAATGCAAATACATAGAATAGTAAGTATGACATAGGATATCTGAATATAAAAACAGCAATAATAATTATGCCTTGTGAGATAGGATACAAACTAAAAATACATGACAATTGCAGCATATAAGCTAGGAGGAGGGCAATAAGCAGGAGGTAAAATACATTATATATCCCAAGGCCTTTGCATTGCTCAGGAAGAGGCAGAAGTAGTTACAATATTTGCTAAGTCAAGGCTTCATTGTATTCTCTCCAGGACAAGCACTTAGAGGATATTAAAGGAATATCAGCAGTTAAGGTTGGAGCACAGATTCTCAAAAGAGATGGTAGAGAAAACCCCATATGTTATTTAGGTCACATAATATTCTGATAAAACCCACAAAGTATTTATAAGGAGGAAATCACAATTCATTACCAAAGTTCTTTAAATCTGAATTATTAACACAATGTACACATATTTAACAGAACCAATATCATGTCTTGTTTAGCAGCTGATCACTCCAAAGCAGAACCAGTGAGTACAGTAGCTACAAGTGACAGGTACAATTAGAGGATATGCTTTTGAGCCCTATGGTGCAGGGAATGAACGAGATTACACTGGAGTGAGAATGGTCACAACAAGTAAAAGTGTTTAAACATACCAAGGCATTCGTAACAAGGAAAAGACCACAAAAGTGTGGGTTAGTCACAAGAAAAAATGACCTTCCCATTTAAAAAAGTCACTCTCCAGCACACTACCCATAATATATGAAAAATAAAATTTGCAATGATACACAAATATAATGAAGTTTAATTAAAATGCTTTTAAAACTGTGTCAAACAGTTCCTCTGACCAATAAAGCAATGTTGTTGTCTAGAGAATTGAAAATATCTTTTCTCGAAGTTATACCTTTTCCAAGTATCTCCTAGTCACTGGTTTAGTAAAGGATGAGTGCCCATAATATGTAGAACCAGGCTCTTACATAAGGGAATAAACAAGAACTTTGTATGTTACTAAAGTAAAATATCCAAGATGTACTAGAAGGCGAAAAAAACCTAGCTACACATGAAAGTTTAAGAAATATAAATACATATACCTCTTCTAACCTAAAAAGGAGAAAAAGAAAGAAATGAAAGAAAAGTGATTACCAGTGGAAGAAAATGAGAGACACTATTGAGGAAATTTAGATTTCATTCTTACACTTTGGTTTTATAGTTCTGACTTTGAAACCATACAAATATTTCATACGAATATAAAATGTTTAAAACATTAATCTCAGTATTGCTGCTTTGAAATTTAAGAAATTTTTGGTAGCTGAAGTATTTGATATTAGTAATATTACTAGGAAGTTTCAGCCTAAAGGAGTAAAATATAAAATTGAGAAACACTTAATGCTATTAGCCTGGGCAAGAATTTTTTTGGGTAAGACTTCAAAAGTATAAGCAATAAGAGCAAAAACAGACAAATGGGATTATCTCAAACTAAAAAGCTTTCACACAGCAAAAGAAATGTTCTTTGGAGCACAGAGACAAAATACTGACTGGAAGATAACAATTAACAATGAATAGAGTCAAGATTCAAAATTTATACAAAATTCAAACAAGTATTCTGCAAAACTACAAGTAAGTCAGTTTTAAAAATGGGTAAAATATCTGAATAGATAGTTCACAAAAGTAGCTATATGAAGGTGTATGGGGGGAAACCGCCAACACCACCATCAGGGAAAGTAATGTAAAACCCCAAGGAGAGGTTGAGAAAAAGCACAGCAACAGAACACTTGTGTGGGCTTAGCATGGCTCCAGCAGTGCACACAGGAAAAGTACACAGACATCACCCACTCCAGTTAAACACTTAACAAAAAGACAAAAGGTAACAAGGGTTGGTGAAGAGGTGGGAAAGGGGACTTTTTGCATGACTTCTGTGAGAGTGTGAAAGAGTCATTATGGACAGCAGTGTGGAAAATCTAAAAGAGAGCATGACATGAAGTCCTGCTGCAGCAGAATATATCAAAGGCTATCATCAGGACGTTGGAGAGAGATCCTGCTCCTGTGTTTACAAAAGCACTAGTTATAACAGACAGCGAATCACCCAAATGCTGTGCCTTCCACTAATGAATGAAAAAAAGTGTGTGACAGATTGCTATGCAACTATAAAAATAACGACATCTTGTCATTTGTTACAACATGAATAAACCTGGAAGGTTTAAGTGGGATAAACCAAACATAAAACTGCATGATCTCAACCATATGTGGAACCAAAAAAAAAAAAAAAAAAAAAAAAAAAAAAAAAAAAAAAA